>NC_083788.1:3564268-3654268 GCF_015708825.2 Lethenteron reissneri | reverse complement strand
CGACGAGGATGATAATGACGATGATGACGATGACGACGATGATGATGACGACGATGATGACGATGACGACGACGATGATGACGACGATGATGACGACGATGATGATGATGATGACGACGATGATGACGATGATGATGACGATGATGACGATGATGATGATGACGACGACGATGATGATGACGATGATGACGATGATGATGACGATGATGATGATGACGACGACGATGATGACGACGATGATGACGATGATGATGACGATGATGATGACGACGATGATGATGACGACGATGATGATGATGATGACGATGATGACGATGATGATGACGATGATGACGATGATGATGATGACGACGACGATGATGACGACGATGATGACGATGATGATGACGATGATGATGACGACGATGATGACGATGATGATGACGATGATGATGACGATGATGATGACGACGATGATGATGACGACGATGATGATGATGATGACGACGATGATGACGATGATGATGACGATGATGACGATGATGATGATGACGACGACGATGATGACGACGATGATGACGATGATGATGACGATGATGATGACGACGATGATGACGATGATGATGACGATGATGATGACGATGATGATGACGACGATGATGATGACGACGATGATGATGATGATGACGACGATGATGACGATGATGATGACGATGATGACGATGATGATGATGACGACGACGATGATGACGACGATGATGACGATGATGATGACGATGATGATGACGATGATGATGACGACGATGATGACGATGATGATGACGATGATGATGACGATGATGATGACGACGATGATGACGATGATGATGACGATGATGATGATGACGATGATGACGACGATGATGACGATGATGATGACGATGATGATGACGATGATGATGACGACGATGATGATGACGATGACGACGATGATGACGATGATGCTGATGACGATGATGATGACGATGATGACGACGATGATGATGACGATGATGATGATGATGACGACGACGATGACGACGATGATGACGATGATGATGACGACGATGATGATGACGACGACGATGATGACGATGATGATGACGATGATGATGACGATGATGATGATGACGACGACGATGATGACGATGATGCTGATGACGATGATGACGACGATGATGATGACGATGACGACGATGATGATGACGATGATGACGACGATGATGATGACGATGACGACGACAATAACGACGATGACGACGATGACGACGACGATGACGACGATGATAACGACGACAACGATGACGACGATGACGACGACGACGACGATGACAACAACAACGACGACGACGATAACGACGACGGGCGATGTGGATGCGGGGCGCTGCAGCAGGAGTACGCGTCGTTCATGTGGAGACGAGGTGAGAAGAGGAGGGACCTCATCGTGTCCCTCGCCGAGCAGAACCGCTGGCAGCTGCAGGAGCTGGCTCGGCGCGGGGAGGAGGCCCGGGCGTGCCTGCGAGCGCGCAGAGAAGGTGAGGCCTCCCCACGCCGCACTCACAAAGACAAAGACCCCCCCCGCCCCCGTATAGCCTTCCACAGACTGCTGGGGCAAGTGCTGTGAGCCAGTCGTCATCGTCATCACGATCCGTGGGGCGGAGAGCCCTGTGGTAGGCGCACACTGCACATTTAATAAATTTTTGTTTCCACTTCTGTCGCGTAGTGCCGATATGCTCGGTCTCTGCGAGGTCCACGTCTCTTTCCGGTTCCTTCAAATTTTTTTCCGAACGGCACCTATCAAGGCCGGCACGGCACACGCACCAGGTACTCGTTTGAGGCTGAGTCGACCTAAGGGAGGTTCCAGGACCGGTTTAGATAATCGTCACCGGTGTTGGCCGCGAGCGGGAAGCCGAGTTTGTTACGCAGCGTAGCGCTGACCGCTACACTGCCGCTCCACACTCACACTCGCACGTAACCACGTCAACACTTCTACAACGCTGAGGACTGAGGGCTTTACGAAAAAATCACCTCCCTTGTGTGACCCCTCACCTGTCACCTCACCTGTCAAGACACTGACCTGTCACCTCACCTGTCTAGACACTCACCTGTCACCTCACCTGTGTAACCCCTCACCTGTCTAGACACTGACCTATCACCTCACCTGTGTAACCCCTCACCTGTCTAGACACTGACCTGTCACCTCACCTGTGTAACCCCTCACCTGTCACCTCACCTGTCTAGACACTCACCTGTCACCCTCACCTGTCTAGACACTGACCTGTCACCTCACCTGTCTAGACACTGACCTGTCACCTCACCTGTCTAGACACTCACCTGTCACCTCACCTGTCTAGACACTGACCTGTCACCTCACCGGTCTAGACACTGACCTGTCACCTCACCTGTCTAGACACTGACCTGTCACCTCACCTGTCTAGACACTGACCTGTCACCTCACCTGTCTAGACACTGACCTGTCACCTCACCGGTCTAGACACTCACCTGTCACCTCACCGGTCTAGACACTGACCTGTCACCTCACCTGTCTAGACACTGACCTGTCACCTCACCTGTCTAGACACTGACCTGTCACCTCACCTGTCTAGACACTGACCTGTCACCTCACCGGTCTAGACACTCACCTGTCACCTCACCTGTCTAGACACTCACCTGTCACCTCACCTGTCTAGACACTGACCTGTCACCTCACCTGTCTAGACACTGACCTGTCACCTCACCGGTCTAGACACTCACCTGTCACCTCACCGGTCTAGACACTCACCTGTCACCTCACCGGTCTAGACACTGACCTGTCACCTCACCGGTCTAGACACTCACCTGTCACCTCACCGGTCTAGACACTCACCTGTCACCTCACCGGTCTAGACACTGACCTGTCACCTCACCGGTCTAGACACTCACCTGTCACCTCACCGGTCTAGACACTCACCTGTCACCTCACCTGTCTAGACACTGACCTGTCACCTCACCGGTCTAGACACTGACCTGTCACCTCACCTGTCTAGACACTGACCTGTCACCTCACCTGTCTAGACACTGACCTGTCACCTCACCTGTCTAGACACTGACCTGTCACCTCACCGGTCTAGACACTCACCTGTCACCTCACCGGTCTAGACACTGACCTGTCACCTCACCTGTCTAGACACTCACCTATCACCTCACCTGTGTGGCCCCTCACCTGTCACCTCAACTGTGTAACCCCTCACTTCACCTATCTACACACTGACCTGTCACCTCACCTGTCTAGACACTCACCTGTCACCTCACCTGTCTAGACACTCACCTATCACCTCACCTGTGTGGCCCCTCACCTGTCACCTCACCTGTCTAGACACTGACCTGTCACTTCACCTGTCTAGACACTCACCTGTCACCTCACCTGTGTGGCCCCTCACCTGTCACCTCACCTGTCTAGACACTGACCTGTCACCTCACCTGTGTGGCCCCTCACCTGTCACCTCACCTGTCTAGACACTGACCTGTCACCTCACCTGTGTAACCCCTCACCTGTCACCTCACCTGTGTGGCCCCTCACCTGTCACCTCACCTGTCTAGACACTGACCTGTCACCTCACTTGTCTAGACACTGACCTGTCACCTCACCTGTGTAACCCCTCACCTGTCACCTCACCTGTGTGGCCCCTCACCTGTCACCCTCACCTGTCTAGACACTGACCTGTCACCTCACCTGTCTAGACACTGACCTGTCACCTCACCTGTGTGGCCCCTCACCTGTCACCTCACCTGTCTAGACACTGACCTGTCACCTCACCTGTGTAACCCCTCACCTGTCACCTCACCTGTCTAGACACTGACCTGTCACCTCACTTGTCTAGACACTGACCTGTCACCTCACCTGTCTAGACACTGACCTGTCACCTCACTTGTCTAGACACTGACCTGTCACCTCACCTGTGTAACCCCTCACCTGTCACCTCACCTGTCTAGACACTGACCTGTCACCTCACCTGTCTAGACACTGACCTGTCACCTCACCTGTCACCTCACCTGTCTAGACACTGACCTGTCACCTCACCTGTGTAGACACTCACCTGTCACCTCACCTGTCTAGACACTCACCTGTCACCTCACCTGTGTGGCCCCTCACCTGTCACCTCACCTGTCTAGACACTGACCTGTCACCTCACCTGTGTAACCCCTCACCTGTCACCTCACCTGTCTAGACACTCACCTGTCACCTCACCTGTCTAGACACTGACCTGTCACCTCACCTGTCTAGACACTGACCTGTCACCTCACCTGTGTAATCCCTCACCTGTCACCTCACCTGTCTAGACACTGACCTGTCACCTCACCTGTCTAGACACTGACCTGTCATCTCACCTGTATGGCCCCTCACCTGTAGAGTTGACCGCGGTGTTGCTGGAGAAGGAGGCAGAGCTGGCCCAGGTGACGCGTGAGATGGAGAAGCTGAACGATGTGCAGGTCAGGGCCAAGGCTGCTCCCGCCCCCTGAACACTGACCCATAACCCTGGTTCCTGAACCTTGACCCTGGCTCCTGAACCTTGACCCTGGCTCCTGGACCATAACCCTGGCTCCTGAACCTTGACCCTGGCTCCTGAACCATAACCCTGGCTCCTCAACCATAACACTGGCTCCTGAACCTTGACCCTGACTCCTGAACCTTGACCCTGACTCCTGAACCTTGACCCTGGCTCCTGAACCTTGACCCTGGTGCGTGCAGGACGTGGTGGTGAGGCCTTGTGGTGTCCGCGGTGCGTGCAGGCCATGGCGTTGAGGCCTTGTGGTGTCCGCGGTGCGTGCAGGCCCAGCGCCAGCGGGAGGAGGCGGCGGGGCGGGCGCTGGAGGAGGCCCTGCGGCGGGAGCTGAGCGAGCGCCAGCGGCGCGCGGCCGCCCACGCGGAGCGGCGGGAGCGGGGCGCCGAGCAGCACGCGGAGCAGGCCGCCTCGCGCGCCGCCAGCCTGGGGCGGCAGGCCCACGCGGTGAGCGGACCCCCCCCTACCCTAGCTCCTCCTCCTCCTCCACCTCCTCCTCTACCTCCTCCTCTACCTCCTCCTCTACCTCCTCCTCTACCTCCTCCTCCTCCTCTACCTCCTCCTCTACCTCCTCCTCCACCTCCTCCTCTACCTCCTCCTCCTCCACCTCCTCCTCTACCTCCTCCTCTACCTCCTCCTCCTCTACCTCCTCCTCTACCTCCTCCTCTACCTCCTCTACCTCCTCCTCCTCTACCTCTACCTCCTCGTCTACCTCCTCCACCTCCTCCTCTATCTCCTCTACCACCAACTCCTCTACCTCCTCCTCCTCTACCTCTTCCTCTACCTCCTCCTCTACCTCCTCCTCCACCTCCTCCTCTACCTCCACCTCTTCCTCTACCTCTACCTTCTCCTCCACCTCCTCCTCCACCTCCTCCTCTACCTCTACCTCCTCCTCCACCACCTCCTCCTCCACCACCTCCTCCACCTCCTCTACCTCCTCCTCTACCACCTCCTCTACCTCCTCCTCCACCACCTCCTCTTCTACCTCCTCCTCTACCTCCTCCTCTACCTCCTCCTCCACCTCCTCCTCTACCTCCTCCTCCACCTCCTCCTCCTCTACCTCCTCCACCTCCTCACACGGTGAGCTATACTCGTCCACCACAAATGTTGAGAACCACAGCCTCATGACCCTGTGCACGGTGGCTAGGAGATGTTGACTACCTCGCCTGGTGTACAGGAGGTCGTGGGTTCCACCCCGACCCTGACGTCTGCTGTGTGTTTGGAGTTTGCGTGTCTCTCTCTCTCTCATCATCATCACGGTGGCTAGGAGATGTTAACAACCTCGCCTGGTGTACAGGAGGTCGTGGGTTCCATCCCGACCCTGACGTCTGTTGTGTGTTTCGAGTTTGCGTGTCTCTCTCTCTCTCATCATCATCACGGTGGCTCGGAGATGTTAACTACCTCGCCTGGTCTACAGGAGGTCGTGGGTTCCATCCCGACCCTGACGTCTGCTGCTGTATATTTGGAGTTTGCGTGTCTCTCTCATCATCATCACGGTGGCTAGGAGATGTTAACAACCTTGCCTGGTGTACAGGAGGTCGTGGGTTCCATCCCGACCCTGACGTCTGTTGTGTGTTTCGAGTTTGCGTGTCTCTCTCTCTCTCTCATCATCATCACGGTGGCTAGGAGATGTTAACAACCTTGCCTGGTGTACAGGAGGTCGTGGGTTCCATCCCGACCCTGACGTCTGTTGTGTGTTTCGAGTTTGCGTGTCTCTCTCTCTCTCTCATCATCATCACGGTGGCTAGGAGATGTTAACTACCTCGCCTGGTGTACAGGAGGTCGTGAGTTCCACCCCTACCCTGACGTCTGCTGTATATTTAAAGTTTGCGTGTCTCTCTCATCATCATCACGGTGGCTAGGAGATGTTAACTACCTCGCCTGGTGTACAGGAGGTCGTGGGTTCCACCCCGACCCTGACGTCTGCTGTGTATTTGCAGTTTGCGTGTCTCTCTCATCATCATCACGGTGGCTAGGAGATGTTAACAACCTCGCCTGGTCTACAGGAGGTCGTGGGTTCAATCCCGACCCTGACGCCTGCTGTTGTATATTTGGAGTTTGCGTGTCTCTCTCTCTCATCATCATCACGGTGGCTAGGAGATGTTAACAACCTCGCCTGGTCTACAGGAGGTCGTGGGTTCAATCCCGACCCTGACGCCTGCTGTTGTATATTTGGAGTTTGCGTGTCTCTCTCTCTCATCATCATCACGGTGGCTAGGAGATGTTAACTGCCTCGCCTGGTGTACAGGAGGTCGTGGGTTCCACCCCGACCCTGACGTCTGCTGTGTATTTGGAGTTTGAGTGTCTCTCTCTCTCTCATCACAATCATCACGGTGGCTAGGAGATGTTAACAACCTCGCCTGGTGTACAGGAGGTCGTGGGTTCCACCCCGACCCTGACGTCTGCTGCTGTGTATTTGCAGTTTGCGTGTCCCTCGCCCCGTGGTCGCGTGGATTCTCTCTCCGGGTCCTCAGTTTTTTCTCGCCGCACTTACAAACGTGCGCTTCGAAGTACGTGGCGGCCGCTATGAATCTCCACGTGATGACGAGAAGCCATTTTGTTGAGCTCTCATTCGCGATGGGCTGGTCGCTTCTGAAGAAGTGCTATGCAGCCTTGCCCTGGTCAAATAAAAACATTTTTAAAACAACTTTTAAAAAAAAAACACGCTTTAATGAAATGTACCGTACTAGTAATGGAAGAACTCCACGACTCCAGGAAGTTGCCCCGAAGTTTGCCATTAACGTAAGGGACAGTGGTGAGTTACAGCCAACGTCAGTTTAGAGCCAAGCCGAAACATAACATGTAAAAAATGTTTTAAAATATATGGTTTTTAAATCCTTTATATTAAGTTCGCTTGCTTGCTTGCGTGCGTGCGTGCTTGCTTGCTTACGACCGTGCAAATCTTTCGGTCGTTTTTTAACCCACTTCCCGTGATCCAATCGAGCTGACATTTTGCACACAGACTCGTTGTGCGAGACAATTAATGTTCGTGAAATTTTTTTCCAAAATTTTACACAGTTTAGGGAAAACAAATTAAATATTTAATTACCAATTGCTTAATACTGGCAGACAATCATCTGACCCATAGGTGGCAGCCATCTCAAGCCAGAGGACGAGAGGACTCTAGCCGCCACGCATATAAAGGATTTATAGTGAAAAACTTTGTTTTTACGGGTTATACTTATTTTAATGATATATAGTATTGTCATCACTATGACATAAGTATACCAAGTTTGCAGTCGGTACCATATTGGGAAGTGGGTAAAAATTTAGTTGAGGTACGACAACGACAATAGATTTTGATTTAAAGCTTATTTCGTGACTGCAGGGATTCATATTCTTGGTTCTTTCGGTAAAGTCATCACGTAGAAATGAAATAATAAAATAATAAAATAATTCTCACGACGTTTCGGCCACAACGCAAGCAGCCGTTCTTCACCTGAGGACGGCTGCTTGCATTGTGGCCGAAACGTCGTGAAAATTATTTTATTATGTTTTATTTTTATTATTTTATTATTTCCCTTCTACGTAACTTTACCGAAAGAACCAAGAAGAACAGCAACAGATTTTGATGTAAAGCTTTCGTGACTGCAGGGATTCGTATTCTTGGTTCTTTCTGTATTTCCCTTTTACGTGACTTCACCAAAAGAACCAAGAATACATAACAACAACAGATTTCGATTTAAAGCTTTCGTGACTGCGAAATTCCTCTTGATATGCACATTCTTTTGTCAAGGCGCTTTTCTTCTTCCACCTCCAACGCAGCTTATATATAAGCTCCTAGCTTGGCAGTGTCTCATTCTTCACCTGAAGACGGCTGCTTGCGTTGTAGCCGAAACGTCGTGAGAATTATTTTATTTTATTATGTTTTATTTTTATTGTTTTATTACTTCCCTTCTACGTGACTTCACCGAAAGAACCAACAATATATAACAACAACAGAGTTAATTAAAAGCGTGTCAACATAGAGCCGTCACTGCTGAGGTTCTGAGTTTTAATTCGGGTTTCATTCCCGTGATCCTCATCGTTGTCAATCCACTGCTGGATGAAGGCCTCCCCGTGTCCCCCGCGCCACCCGTAATGATCCTGCGGCATTATAACAACAACACGCAGCGCACCAGCTGATTCCATCGCTCCATCTCCCCCGTGCACGTCCTCTCGTTATAACAACAACAACACGTAGCACACCAGCTGATTCCATCGCTCCATCTCCCCCGTGCACGTCCTCTCGTTATAACAACAACAACACGTAGCACACCAGCTGATTCCATCGCTCCATCTCCCCCCGTGCACGTCCTCTCGTTATAATAACAACAACACGTAGCGCACCAGCCGATTCCATCGCTCCATCTCCCCCGTGCACGTCCTCTCGTTATAACAACAACAACACGTAGCACACCAGCTGATTCCATCGCTCCATCTCCCCCCGTGCACGTCCTCTCGTTATAATAACAACAACACGTAGCGCACCAGCCGATTCCATCGCTCCATCTCCCCCGTGCACGTCCTCTCGTTATAATAACAACGACACGTAGCGCACCAGCTGATTCCATCGCTCCATCTCCCCCGTGCACGTGCTCTCGTTATAATAACAACAACACGTAGCGCACCAGCTGATTCCATCGCTCCATCTCCTCCGTGCACGTGCTCTCGAACGCGTTCCATTCCTCGGCCACCACTCCGTCGTTACTCTTGTCCATCGGCCATCAACCCATCGACTTTTAAATTTCACTCTCGTTCTTTGAACCCCGACCCCGCAAGCCTCTCACGACCCCATGCCCCCCCCCCCCCATTAGGCCGCGCGACGCTGTGCGGAAGAGCTGGCCGCGCGCGCGCGCCAGGAGAACGAGCGGATGCGTGCCGAGCTACGGGCCCTCGGACAGGAGGCGCGGGCCCTCGGGGCCCAGGAGAGGGCCCTCAGGGCTCGCAGGGACGCGCTGCGCGCCGAGGCCTCCCTGCCCCGGGGGCACCCCCGGGCCTCTCCCCGCTCCCCCCTCCGTCTCCCTCCACGCTGACGCCGTGACTGTGGCGGCCGGGGGCGAGGGCGATCGCCGCGCTTGCCGCAACGCGGTTACCGCCTTTATCCCCCTCCGAGGGATGATGGGCCGCCGGCGTTCTGCCTGGCGAGGGCGGGCGGTCTGACCGCACGGTCCCCGGCCGGAAAATCGCACGAGGAATGTAACGGCGACCAGTGGCCTAGTGGAGTGGTCGGCACGGAGCCTGGTTAAGGATGTGGATCACTGCTCTTCGGTTCTTTCGGTGAAGTCACGGAGGACGTTTCGATCGCGACGCAAGCGGCCGTCACCAGGCGAGACGATCGCAGCGGGGGAACTGCTGAAGCAGGCGAGAGAGCTGCCGTGACAAGAGGCTATAGAGGTAGGGCACGTGGGCGGGGCTAGCCCCGCCCACGTGCCCTACCTATATACCAGAGGTCGCAACCGGGTACCCGATACCCGTACCCTACCCAATACCCGGCTACCCGTACCCGGCCGGGTACGGATACGGGTACCCGTTTGCGACCCTGGTGCGGCCGTGTACGGGTAGGCTGTGAGTCACTGGTGAGTCACCGTTTCATCTTCTTGGTTCTTTCGGTAAAGTCACGTAGAAGGGAAGTAATAAAATAATAAAAATAAAACATAATAAAAATAAAATAAAATAAAGTGAGAAGTATTTTATTTTATTATGTTTCATTTTTATTATTTTATTACTTCCCTTCTACGTGACTTTACTGAAAGAACCAAGAAGATGAATCCCTGCAGTCACGAAAGCTTTAAATCGAAAAGAGTAACCGTTTGTCACTCATTTCCCAACGTCTTGTCTCTTCTCACAATTCAAGTTCCTAGAATCAACCCACCCGCGCCTGCAACATGGCTTCATCCCAGAGGTCGCAATCGTGTACCCGTACCCTCCCCGATAAATTAATAAAAGTAAAATAAAAATCACGACGTTTCGGAGGCAACACAAGCTTCCGTCTTCAGGTGGAACCGTCACAGCACGATAGCTGCATCAAGTGAGAGAAATTCCAAGAAAACAGTATTTGTAGCGATGGGTATGACCTTGTTATCTCGGCATCTCTTTAGGAAGGCCAGCGTCTCGAGAAGCTGTGACTTCTTGTCTCGTTGTCTGTTAAAAACTCTTACCAGATAGGTGGAATTCCTCCCCGTAGAGGGTATTAATTCTAGATTTGAAGCTTTCGTAACTGCAAGGATTCATATTCTTAGATTATTTTCGGTAAAGTCACGTAGGTGAAAAAAATTAAAATTAATAAAAGTAAAATAAAAATCACGACGTTTCGGAGGCAACACAAGCTTCCGTCTTCCGGTGGAACTAAGGCGCTCTGTTCATTCGTTTCTCAATCTGCTGGTCCTGGTGAGGGTCGCCTGGTGGAATCTTTATTTTGGAGCTTTCGTGACTGCAGGAATTACTCTTTGGTTCTTTCGGTAAAGTGCACGTATAAAGATAAAATAATAAATTCAATAATAGCATACGACGTTTCGATTGCAACACAAGCAATCATCATCAGGTATAATGAAATAGCGACATAGAATCTAACCAGAAAACTATAGACAGACATATAAGCAGACAGATATCGCCAAGATACACAGAGAGAGAGCAACACAGTTACAGAGAGGGAGATCGTCTCTGTGGGGTGGCCTTAAATAGACAGAAAGGGGGCGGAGGCAGAGAGAGGGAGGGGTTAGAGAAAACATTTACATGTCAATGAGTACGATGATGATTGCTTGTGTTGCAATCGAAACGTAGTATGCTATTTAATTTATTGTTTTATCTTTATACGTGACTTTACCGAAAGAACCAAAGAATAGTGCCTGGTAGAGTTCCAGCGGGAGTCTACGGGGGAGGGGGCATCCTAACCAGGTGCTCGAGCCACTTCAACTGGCTCCTTTCGACCCAGAGGAGCAACGGCTCGATTCTGAGGCTCTTGCGGATTACAGAGCTCCTCACTCGACCACGGAGAGTGAGCCTGGCAACCCCGCAGAGAAACCCCACACTAGTAGGAACCTCCTGGTTACACCAGCCCACAGGGGATTATTGTGTCCGTCGTGCAGGGAGGGGCTGGGTGGGGAGGGTGGGGCTGGGTGGGGAGGGGCTGGGTGGGGAGGGAGGGGCTGGGCTGGGTGGGGGGTGGGGCTGGGTGAGGAGGGGCTGGTCACCCTGTGGTGCCCTTATAAAACTCAACGTTTTACCTACTCACGCCGGCTTGTGCACGCCCTCACAGTCGGGCATATTTGCGGAATACACCACGTCCTGGCCGTTGACCCTGCAGGCCATTGACCGAGCAACCCAACGTGTTCCTACCAGCTCCCTGAGCAGGACAATGTGTTTTTGGCTCCTTGTACCGTCATCTCATCTATTCGGTCATTACCCAAAGCTCATGACCATAGGTGAGCTTGGGAATGTCGCTCGACTCGTAAACGGAGAGCTTTGTTCGAGAACTCAGCTCCTGCTTTACTACCACGAAACAGCACATACCATCACTCGCGAAAGAGGACCCCGAGGTACTTAAACTCGTCCACTAGGGGCAGCAGTTCCCCCCTCGCCTGGAGAGCACATTCAACCATCTCCCAGGAGTGAACCACGACCTCAGATTTGGAGGTGCTGATCCTTACCCCAGCCGCTTCGCACTCGGCATCAAACCGTCCAAGTGTCCGTTGGAGATCGCAGACTGACAAGGCAAAGAGGAAACAACGTCGTCTGCAATGCGACCTCCATGCCCCCTGTACTGGATACTCTCAATACCACGGCTGCGCCTCGATATCCTGTCAACAAGACAGAAGCGTCAACAAGACAGGATAGCAAATAAAAGCGGCGCCGGTACATCGTACTCCCGCAGCGCCTCCGGCAAAACATTCCGAAGAACATGGTCAGACGCCTTCTCCAAGTCCAAGGTGCTTTGTATAAACATAAAATAAGGTGAGAGGAGACGTGCCGCTGGACGTGGTGTGGCACGCGGGGCGGCTGCCCTCCTTTCACATCGACAGCTCCAGCGTAACGCCGCTCTCGTCCCCATGGGGGGGCCAAGTTTGGGGGACAGGGGGCGGCCGTTGGTCCCCAAGGCCGTGGGGCATCCTGGGGGCCCCCGGCTCCTGCTCCCTCTCCGCGCGGGGTCGGCATCGCTGGCATCGCCGCCGCTGGAGGAGTTCGGATCCGGGAGCCGTGGTGGGAGTCTCGCTCCGGGTCGTCCGTCTCGCGTTGGCAGCGACAGCAGGAAGGGCGCCGCAGGGCTCCAGGCCCGCACAGCCGCGAGCGGAGGTCCCCGTAGAGCCAGGGGTTAGCGGCAGCCCCGGCCAGGCAGGCGATGAGGGCCCACACGAAGGCCGTGGACGTGAGCATGAGCCCCTCGCTCCTCTCGTCTCCCCGGGGCCCGCCGCCAGTCGTCGTCGTCGTCGCCGCCGCCCCCCGCGTCCCCGCGCGGCCCCGAGGCCACGTCGGCCTCCACCACCCACATGACGGCGAAGAGCGGCCCCCACGACAGGACGAAGGCCAGCAGGAGGACGCAGAGCGTCACACGGAGGCGGCGTTCAGCGGGGAGGCACGGGGGTCGCCCGAGTGCCCCCCGTCTCCCTCTTGTTCCACCTCCACCGCCTCCACCACCTCCACCGACAACGGCGACGACGGCGACGACGATGACGATGACGACCATCCCCGTGGGCTGCAGGATCCCGAGCGAAGGCCCTCGTTATGGCCGCCACCGCGAACCCCGCCGGAGAGCCGGGGGGGAGTGGCCCTGGCGCTTCGGGGTCCTCGGTGTCTCGGGGGGCCTCCAGGTAGCTGCCGGCCGCCGGCCCCTCTCCCGACACGCCCTCCGGGGTGCGGGCGGTGGAGGGGGCACCAGGGGGCCGATGGAGGCGCGCGCGGTTTGATCTTAAAACCTGGGGGGGTCAGAGGGCGGTGGTCAGGAGGGTCCTGCTGTGTGATCCCTTCTAGACAGCTGTGAAAAAAAAGCTTCCGTAACTCATCGGATTTCTCCCAGAAAAAATAAACATTCTGATTCCGAGTGATATGCGGGCAATCTTACAGCGTTGAAACTGAATCTGTATTTTTTATTTTACCAGGTAAGGCCCGCTGAGCTGTGTAGCTCTTTTTTAGAAGCTCAACGAAGTGGCTTATCACGTGCAAATTCATAGCAGACAAATACTCTTAAACGTGTGATGTTGATTCTAAATGTGGAGGGGAAAACCAGAGGATCTGGAGAAAGATCAACGCAACCACGGGGAGAGTGATATACAAACTCCAAATAGACAGCAGCAGGCGTCAAGGGTCGGGATCGAACCCACGACCTCCTGTATTCCAGGCGTTGGAGGTAACATCTCGCCACGGCAGCGCCCCTGAGATTGAGATGTAGTTTGGCCAGTGGCAGTTCCACAGTGTGTGTGGTTTTAGCTGTGGGAGGGAATCAGAGAACCTGTAGGAAACCCATCACTGAACAGGGGGAGGGAGATCACGTACAAACTCCACTCGCACGAAGACATGCGGATCGCCTGTGTAGTGACATAAGAAGGGAGGGGCTGCTGGGGGCTCTGGGTTCCCAGGTGGGTCCAGACGCTTAAGCCTCTGGGCGCCAGGCGCTGGGTTCCCAGGGGGTCCAGACGCTTAAGCCTCTGGGCGCCAGGCGTTGGGTTCCCAGGCGCTTAAGCCTTTTTGGCGCCGCCAACGGGGGGGGGGGGGGGGGGGGGGCTGTGTGTGCTCTGTGGGATGTCTGGTGGCGCACACGGCCCCACCCCTCGTTAGACCAGGCATAAAAGGAGAGCTCCCTGGACGATCAGGGCCAGTTGGAACTCAAGACCCAAGACCCACGACCAGCCATCTGAAGACCCTGGGATGCTGCGAGAGCCAGCGCTGGGACTCTGGAACTCCCGACTCTGGAACTCTCGACTCTACGACCTTGTGAGGGCGAGTTCCGGAGCGTAGCCAGAGTAGAGTATCTAGGCTGTGTAGCTAGGCTGTGTACCTAGGCTGTAACAGAGTATCAGGACTGTTGGAGAGTTGGGAGTACTGTTGGAGCGTTGGACTGTTGGAGTGTTGTATTGTAATAAAGAAGTTACCTCTACAAGTGTCTCCGGAACCCGTTACACTGTTGGAGCGACAGCAGCACTAGTGTGTAGTGTATAGTGTGTAGTGTATATATAACAGACTG
The DNA here is from genome assembly GCF_015708825.2 of Lethenteron reissneri. Taxonomy (NCBI): domain Eukaryota; kingdom Metazoa; phylum Chordata; class Hyperoartia; order Petromyzontiformes; family Petromyzontidae; genus Lethenteron; species Lethenteron reissneri. The sequence continues at coordinate 3,639,574 of NC_083788.1, read as the reverse complement.
TTGGAGCAACAGTCTGTTAGTCACAGTTCGTGGAAGGTTCCTAAGAAATGAATTATTCTTATTAACGAGCACCTGTGAAGGCCCAGTCTCACGCACTCGTAACAGAAGAGGGGGCAAGAACTTAATCCCATATTTGCATTTCCCATAAATATGCTAAATTCCTCTTTATATGCACATTCTTTTGTCAAGGCGCTCTACATCCTCCAACCCAGCTTAAATATACGCTGCCAAGCCTGGTGGTGCCCATTCAGACGCTGTCTTTCCGACAGACCTGTTCTTCACCTGAGGACGGGTGCTTGCGTTGTGGCCGAAACGTCGTGAGAATTATTTTATTATGTTTTATTTTCATTATTTTATTATTTCCATTCTACGTGACTTTACCGAAAGAACCAAGAAGAAGGGGGCAAGAACGTCAACCCCGAGTCGGGAATCAAACCCAGGCCCTTCTTGCCGTGCGGCAGAACGAGTGCCTGCGGCGTTCAACGTTTGCCAAGGCAATTGAAGGCATTTTAAAGGAGTGGAAGGGTTACTCTGAGTTAGCAATGGTTTTGTTGATGTCGTTGGTGATACTGCATTGTGATTTATAGTAGAAGTTTTTTTTGGGTTAGATCTGTCGTTAAAATAACCCGACACAGCCAACTAGTAAGGGTTGTCACGTAAACAGAACGTGGCCAATTCATCACTAGTACAGCACTAGTGCGTAGTGTATAGTGTAGTGTAGAGTGTAGTGCAGTGCATAAGTGTAGTGTATAGTGTAGTGTATAGTATACTAGTACAGCACTAGTGCATAGTGTATAGTAGTGTAGTGTATAGTGTAGTGTATAGTGTAGAGTGTAGTGCAGTGCATAAGTATAGTGTACAGTAGTGTATAGTGTAGTATACTAGTACAGCACTAGTTTATAGTGTAGTGTAGAGTGTAGTGCAGTGCATAAGTGTAGTGTATAGTGTAGTATACTAGTACAGCACTAGTGTGTAGTGTAGTGTATAGTGTAGTGCAGTGCATAAGTGTAGTGTACAGTAGTGTATAGTGTAGTATACTAGTACAGCACTAGTGTGTAGTGTATAGTGCAGTACAGTGTATAAGTGTAGTGTATAGTGTAGTATACTAGTACAGCACTAGTTTATAGTGTATAGTGTAGTGTAGAGTGTAGTGCAGTGCATAAGTGTAGTGTATAGTGTAGTATACTAGTACAGCACTAGTGTGTAGTGTAGTGTATAGTGTAGTGCAGTGCATAAGTGTAGTGTACAGTAGTGTATAGTGTAGTATACTAGTACAGCACTAGTGTGTAGTGTATAGTGTAGTACAGTGTATAAGTGTAGTGTATAGTGTAGTATACTAGTACAGCACTAGTTTATAGTGTATAGTGTAGTGTAGAGTGTAGTGCAGTACATAAGTGTAGTGTATAGTGTAGTATACTAGTACAGCACTAGTGTGTAGTGTATAGTGTAGTACAGTGTATAAGTGTAGTGTATAGTGTAGTGTATAGTGTAGTATACTAGTACAGCACTAGTTTATAGTGTATAGTGTAGTGTAGAGTGTAGTGCAGTACATAAGTGTAGTGTATAGTGTAGTATACTAGTACAGCACTAGTTTATAGTGTATAGTGTAGTGTATAGTGTAGTACAGTGTATAAGTGTAGTGTATAGTGTAGTATACTAGTACAGCACTAGTTTATAGTGTAGTGTCGAGTGTAGTGCAGTTGTATAAGTGTAGTATATAGTGTAGTGTATAGTGTAGTATACTAGTACAGCACTAGTGTGTAGTGTAGAGTGTAGTGCAGTGCATAAGTGTAGTGTATAGTGATGTGTATAGTAGTGTAGTGTATAGTGTAGTATACTAGTACAGCACTAGTGTGTAGTGTAGAGTGTAGTGTATAGTGTAGTATACTAGTACAGCACTAGTTTATAGTGTAGTGTAGAGTGTAGTGCAGTGTATAAGTGTAGTGTATAGTGTAGTATACTAGTACAGCACTAGTGTGTAGTGTAGTGTACTAGTACAGCACTAGTATGTAGTGTAGAGTGTAGTGTATAGTGTAGTATACTAGTAGAGCACTAGTTTATAGTGTAGTGTAGAGTGTAGTGCAGTGCATAAGTGTAGTGTATAGTGTAGTGTATAGTGTAGTATACTAGTACAACACAAGTGTGTAGTGTATAGTGTAGTACAGTGTATACGTGTAGTGTATAGTGTAGTGTATGGTGTAGTATACCAGTACAGCACTAGTTTATAGTGTATAGTGTAGTGTAGAGTGTAGTGCAGTGCATAAGTGTAGTGTATAGTGTAGTATACTAGTACAGCACTAGTGTGTAGTGTATAGTGTAGTACAGTGTATAAGTGTAGTGTATAGTGTAGTATACTAGTACAGCACTAGTTTATAGTGTAGTGTAGAGTGTAGTGCAGTGCATAAGTGTAGTGTATAGTGTAGTATACTAGTACAGCACTAGTGTGTAGTGTAGTGTACTAGTACAGCACACCGGTGTGTTGGAGAGCCAAGCCACAACATTTACAATCTGAGTGTTGGCGTTTTTTAAAGTATATGTATGCGATCTAACCCAAAAACACCTATTGTGGATGATATTGGTCGCGAAAGCCTACCGCATGTTAAACCGCATTGTGATTGTTCATGATGGTATCATCGTCATTGTGATCCGTGGGCCAGAAGGCCCTGTCGTAGGTGTGTCCACTGCACATTTCGTCATTTGCTGTTTCCACTTTCCTCTCTGTCTTGAAGTGCAAACATGGATCAAGTACCATGGGACCTTTTGATGCCAGCATCAAAGTATGAAAAATAAGAATAGGTATTTACCCTTTTTGGCAATAAAATAAGCAATATATTAAGATACTTTTTTGCAAAACACGCTTTAATGAAATGTACCCTACTCGTAATGGCAGAACTCTAGAAAGTGGGCCCGAAGCTTGCCACAACGTAAGGGGCCGTGGTGCTTTACAGCCAACGTCAGTTGAGCGTTGACAATTCGACCCAAGCTGAAACATAACATATAAAAAAGAATGTTTAAAAATATTTGTAAAATTGTTTTTAATGATAGAATATAGTATTGTCATCAGTATGACATAAGTATACCAAGTTTGCAGTCGATACCACATTGGGAAGTGGGTTCAAATTGAGTTACAAGATTTGAGGATACGAAAACAACAACAGAGTGAGTTAAATAAAAGCGTGTAATAACAAGAGTTGTGTCAAGATGTTCAAACAGCAAATAGAAACTTTTGCGATGAATCAAATACTGCGCTAACCAAACACAGCAAACAAAGCATGCTCTGGCATTGTCTTCTTGGTTCTTTCGCTAAAGTCACGTAGAATGGAAATAATAAAATAATAAAAATAAAACATAATACAATAATTCTCACGACGTTTCGGCCACAATGCAAGCAGCCGTCCCTCAGATGAAGACCAGGTCTGTCGAGAGGACAGCGTCTGAATGACACGTCCTGTTCTTCACCTGAGGACGGCTGCTTGCGTTGTGGCCGAAACGTCGTGAGAATTATTTTATTAAGTTTTATTTGTATTATTTGTATTATTTCCATTCTACGTGACTTTACCGAAAGAACCAAGAAGATGAATCCCTGCAGTCACGAAAGAAGCTTTAAATCGAAATTTAGACGGCATTGTCTTTGAGACTGATTGGCCCTACACCAGAGACAGCAGCCTTCTGGACTACTAGGCCATAAAGAAGGCCGCTGTCTCCTTTGTTTGGTGTTTGGACATCTGAACACCTCCCGTTTGATTGCCACAAAGGGGTAAAAACGCGAATCGGAATCTCAATTAGTGCACCACAATCTTTCTGGCACCAATCTCTGACGATGATGATGATGTCGTCGTTGTCGGGCCATTCTCTGTTCGGTCTTCCTCCCGTTCCTGTTCCTTCCACTTTTCCGAACACCAACAACAACAAATACATCTTCTTGGTTCTTTCGGTAAAGTCACGTAGAAGGGAAATAATAAAATGATAAAAATAAAACATTATAAAATCATTCTCACGACTTTTTTTTCCTCACCTGAGGACGGCTGCTAGTGTTGTAGCCGAAACGTCGTGAGAATTATTTTATTATGTTTTATTTTTATGATTTCCCTTCTACGTGACTTTACCGAAAGAACCAAGAAGATGAATCCCTGCAGTCACGAAAGCTTTAAATCGAAACAACAAATACATTGTTGCTGTTGTTGTCCACCCCTATACACGTGTCCAAGCAGTGCCAGTTTCCTTCTCATCGTAGCCTGCATCGTCATCAGGACGGCTTCTTCTTCGTCTTTGTCGTGACGTCTTTCTTCTACGTTGGTCACTCTTATTTGAGTCCAGCTTAGATGCAGTATCCTTCTGTAGCGATGTATTTTCGAGTGCCAATATCCTATCTCTGTCAGTCTTTTTGTTAGTGTATAGTTGATCATTATAATATTGGTGTTGGTGATGATGGTGTCGACGTCGATGATGTTGGTGGTGGTGGTCTCGATGTTGATGTTTGTTGGTGGCGATGATGATGTTGGTGTAGATGGCGTTGTTGATGGTGATGATGATGGAGATGTCGTTGTTGTAGATGCCGATGATGTTGGTGTATATGTTGATGGTGTAGATGTTGATGATGGTGTAGATGTTGATAATGTGGGTGTAGAATGTGATGTTGTAGATGACGATGATGTTGGTGTATATGTTGATGGTGTAGATGTTGATGATGGTGTAGATGTTGATGATGTTGGTGTAGAATGTGATGTTGTAGATGACGATGATGTTGGTGTATATGTTGATGGTGTAGATGTTGATGATGGTGTAGATGTTGATAATGTTGGTGTAGAATGTGATGTTGTAGATGACGATGATGTTGGTGTAGATGTAGTTGATGGTGTAGATGGTAATGATGTTGGTTTAGATGTTGATGTTGTTGATGGTGTAGATGATGATGATGTTGATGATGTAGATGTTGATGATGTTGGCATCGATGTTGTTGATGGTGTAGATGTTGATGGTGTAGATGGCGATGATGTTGGTGTAGATGTTGTTGATGTTGTTGATGGTGTAGATGTTGTTGATGGTGTAGATGATGATGATGTAGATGTTGATGATGTTAGCATCGATGTTGTTGATGGTGTAGATGTTGATGCTGTAGATGGCGATGATGTTGGTGTAGATGTTGTTGATGGTGTACATGGTGTAGATGTTGATGGTGTAGATGGCGATGATGTTGCTGTAGATGTTGTTGATGGTGTTGATGGTGTAGATGTTGATGGTGTAGATGGCGATGATGTTGGTGTAGATGTTGTTGATGTTGTTGATGGTGTAGATGTTGTTGATGGTGTAGATGATGATGATGTAGATGTTGATGATGTTAGCATCGATGTTGTTGATGGTGTAGATGTTGATGCTGTAGATGGCGATGATGTTGGTGTAGATGTTGTTGATGGTGTACATGGTGTAGATGTTGATGGTGTAGATGGCGATGATGTTGCTGTAGATGTTGTTGATGGTGTTGATGGTGTAGATGTTGATGGTGTAGATGGCGATGATGTTGGTGTGGATGTTGTTGATGTTGTTGATGGTGTACATGGTGTAGATGTTGATGGTGTAGATGGCGATGATGTTGCTGTAGATGTTGTTGATGGTGTACATGGTGTAGATGTTGATGGTGTAGATGGCGATGATGTTGGTGTAGATGTTGTTGATGTTGTTGATGGTGTACATGGTGTAGATGTTGATGGTGTAGATGGCGATGATGTTGGTGTGGATGTTGATGGCGATGATGATGATGATGAGATGTTGATGGCATCACCTGTATGATGCGGCCGTGGCTGACTGCCATGACCATCGCTGGTAGCAAGAGCAGCAACACGAACATGGAGGAGACCCAGCTCAGTGAGCCGCCACGACCCGGCCACACCAGGGTGCACACCACCACCTCCTGCAACACCATCACGCACACCATCACTCACACCATCACTCACACCACACCAGGGTGCACACCACCACCTCCTGCAACACCACACACCACCAGCACACCATCACTCACACCATCACTCACACCACTCACACCATCACTCACACCACACCAGGGTGCACACCACCACCTCCTGCAACACCGCACACCACCACCACACCATCACTCACATCATCACACACCACCACCCCACACACACCATCACTCACACCACCACTCACACCATCACTCACACCATCACTCACACCACTCACACCACCACTCGCACCACCACACCATCACACACACCACCACACACACCACACCATCACACACACCATCACTCACACCACACACACCACACCACCATCACTCACACCACCACACCATCACTCACACCACCACCAATACCAACAGCCGCTATTCGCCACTAAGTGACGGTGACATCACCATGGCACTTGTGCCAGGCCAGGTGCACTTTGAGGCCACGTGGCGTGTCGAAGGTTCGCTACCAGGAGGTCACGGGACAGACCTAGGTGCCATGTGTCGGCTGACTGAAATAACTGGTAGATGCACCAGCTGTACCTCCTACTCTGCCAACTTGCTGTGCTTTAGCCACCCGGCGCTCCGCTCTTTGTTGTGAGCGTCGCTCCTCCACCCTCCATTCTTGCGAGAAGGCGACTGCCTCCTACTGCCCAGTAGTGTCCTTCACAAGCCTCCTCCACAGAGGCCGATCTTGACACCGCTGGTACCAGTCATCGGCATGTCCACTCAGCTCCACATCCTCCTGTACCGCGTCACTCCATCTCTTCTCCAGCCCGTGCTGTGCCCATTTAGCCCCCTCTATAAGGCCAAACAGAAGCTGAATGGGCATACGGTGGCTGGGCATGCGGGCTACATGGCCCAGCCAATGCAGCCTTTGCCTGCCAGAGCTCACTGATGGCAATGTGTAAAAATATTTCAAGCATTTGTGAGCTCCTCACACAATCCAGCCTGGTTAAACCCAGGATGGATCGTAGGCAGGCCAGCCTGAATGTTTCTAACCGGCGCAGATATTCCATTAGAGGGGTCCACGTTTCACAAGCGTAGAGAAGGGAGGGCATGACTGTGGCTAAGAAGACCCGAAGCTTCGTGTGGAGCGACAGACCAGGTAGCTTCCACACAGCATTATGCAGCTGATGAAAAGATAATGCCGCTCGACTGATTCGGAGTGAGACCTCTGCTGCCAAACCGGAGCTGGTCATAAGCACACTGCCCAGGTATGGGAAACTCTCCACTCTCTCCACAACTGCCCCATCACCAATGGGGAGCTGATGGGGGTGGAGGGTTTGGTGGCACAAAATACCCAGGCAGGTGCTTAGTTTTGGTGGGGCTGATGGTAACGGCCCCACCTCTTAGTGGCACATTCCAGGTTCAGCAGAAGCGTCTCCAACTCCTCCTCTGAGTGAGCAGCAATTACCAGATCATCGGCATACATAACGTGGTTGACCAATAGGAAACCATCCCTCGACCGCACCCGGGCATCGATCAGCCTCCCATTATATCTGTACCCGATGGAAATCCGTCCTGCTACAGCCATGGAAAGCTTCTCGAACTACGTGGTAAAATTTGCTAAATAATGTGGGAGCCAGAGGACATCCCTGTCGCACCCCAAGGTGAACAGGGAATGTATCCGACTCCTGGCCACGTAGCTTTACCCGGGCCCGCTCACCATCATGAAAGCCCTTAAAGATTGTGAGCAAAGAGTCAGGGACTCCGAAAGCACGAAGAATTTCCCACATCCATGGCCTGTTTATGGTGTCATAGGCATTGACCAGGTGAATAAAGCACAGATGTAGGTCTTTGTTGGAATTCCGTACACTTCTGATGTAGCAAACGGACAGAGAATGTGGCATCCGTGCAGGACCGCCCTTAGTCTGAAACATTGGGGCTCCGCAAGCCTCTCCTCAGCGTGCCCTGGCAAGGTGATGTTGAATAACACTGGTCAACACAGTTTTTCTGGCATGAGGTATTCCAACGGTGTTAATGTAATTTTGGGGGGGTGCTGATTCCAGATCTGGCATCAAGTTTTTGTCTATCACATCAGGTTTTTGAGATATCAAATATTGCATTTTCAATAAAAACTGCAGAAGAAAAATATTAAATAAATGTGGATATCTACATAAAATGATATTATAAACACACTATCCTAAAAATACAGCGCCATAGTTTTAACACTAAAGCAGTCACTGACTGGCAACAACTTGCAATCATAAGTGACAGAGTTAATTTCGGGTAAAATCAATGAAAATGGGGTATGCCGATAGCATACAAATGCGATATGATAGAGCAAATCTGAGATTAGATTTGGAATCGGCACCTTGAAATTAGTCTAGAACAGCTGCAAAAGTCCAGGCCAGAAAAAAATGTTTTTGTTTTGTTGACCAGTGAAATCCTTGCCGGGACCTTTCCCGGCACACCGATAAGAGAGATGTCCTCTATAGTGTTTACAATCTGTGCGGTCCCCCCTCTTAGAGGATGGGCGACCAGGGCATCCTTCCAATCCTGCAGAACCCGTCCAGTGGTCCAGACACAGTTGTGATGATGTCATGTAGGTCAGTCTGCACACAGACGCCACCCACCCTGCCTCAGCATTGCGCTTTGGAGATTGCCTCTGCCCGGTGCCTTTCCTGCTCTCAGACTTCAGATCACCCCTCGCATTTCCTCCACAGATGGCACCTCAGCCGCCCATTCAGAAGGGTGGCTACTTCTGCCAATATTCGAGGCACTGCAGCCCACGCAGGGTCGTCCTTCACCTTACCCCACCAAACCACCACTCATACCACCACCACCTTCTGTAGCACCACCACATGACCAAACCACCACCACCACCTCCTGTAGCACCTCCACATGACCACCAAAGCACCACTCACACCACCACCACCTTCTGTAGCACCACCACATGACCAAACCACCACCACCACCTCCTGTAGCACCTCCACATGACCACCAAAGCACCACTCACACCACCACCACCTTCTGTAGCACCACCACATGACCAAACCACCACCACCACCTCCTGTAGCACCTCCACATGACCACCAAACCACCACTCACACCACCACCACCTTCTGTAGCACCACCACATGACCAAACCACCACCACCACCTCCTGTAGCACCTCCACATGACCACCAAACCACCACTCACACCACCACCACCACCACCTCCTGTAGCACCACGCACACACCACCACACCACCACCACACCATCACACCACCACCACACCACCACCACACCACCACCACCTCACCACCACCACCACCACACCACCACACACCACCACCACCACACCACCACCACACCGCCCCCAGCCCTGGGTCGCACCTGGGTCCCGTACGCGAACCCCCTCGCTGTGAACCCCAGGGCGGCGGGGATGGCCGCCAGTGTCGCCAGGGCCCAGATGACCCCGGCCGTGACCCCCGCGGCGCCAAACTCCCCCCGGGACCCCCCCCGACAGGGCCCCCCAAAACAGGGCCCCCCCCGGGAGGGGCCCCCCCGGGAGGGTCCCCGGCTGAGCGCGCGGAGACGCGCGGCGCTGATGGCGGCGGTGGTGAGCAGCGTGGCGGCACCTCCAGCCACCAGCAGGGCGAACACAGACCTGGGGGTGGGGGGTGGAGGGGGGTGGGGGATGGGGGGTGAGGGTGGAGGGTGGGGGGTGAGGGGGGGGGTGGAGGTGTGGGGTGGGGTTGTGTGGGGGTGAGGGGGTGTAGGGGTAAGGGGGTGTGGTGGGGGGTGGGGGTGGGGGGTGGGGTAGGGGTGGGGGGTGGGTGTGGGGAGTGGGGTGGGGGGTAGGGGTGGGGGGGGAGGTTGGGTGTGGGGGGGTGGGGGTGGGGGGGTGAGGGTGTGGGGGGTGAGGTGGTGGGTGGGGGTAGGGGGTGGGGGGGTGAGGGTGGAGGGTGGGGGGTGAGGGGGGTGGGGGTGAGGGTGGAGGGTGGGGGGTGGGGGGGGTGGGGAGGTGGGGTGGGGGTGGGGGGGTAGGGGTGGGTGGGGGTGGGGGGGTGGGTTTAGGGGGTGAGGGTGAGGGGGTGCGACTCACACCACGTGTATGTGCGTGTGTCTGTGCGCGATGACTGGTACCAGCGGTGTCAAGATCGGCCTCAGTGGAGGAGGCTCGTGAAGGACGCTACTGGGCAGTTGGAGGCAGTCGCCCTCCAACAACAACGGAGGGCGGAGGAGCGACGCTCACAACAACGAGTGGAGCGCCGGGTGGATAAAGCACAGCAAGTTGGCACAGTAGGGGGCACAGGTGGTGCATCAGCCAGTCATCTTGGTCATCTCGGTCAGTCGACCCGTGGCACCTGCTGGGTCTGCCCCGTGACCTCCTGCCAGCGGGCGTTCGACACTTCACGTGGCCTCAAGGTGCACATGGCCTGGCACAGGCGTCGTGGTGACGTCACCGCCACTTAGTGGCGAATGGCGGTTGTTGTTGTTGGTACGCGCTTGCACAGAAGACAAAGATCCCCCACGTAGCCTCAACAGACTGTAGGGGCAAGTGCTGTTAGCGAGCACCTATGAATGCCGTCACGACACACGAGGGGGTGGGTGGCCAGCAACCACGCCCGGCCGCCTTTGTCTCCCCAGTGGCGATGTTTATACACCGCACCAGGTACTCATTTAAGGCTGAGTCGCCCTAGGAGAGGCCCAGGACCGGTTCAGATGATAATCGTCACCGGTGTTGGCCGTGAGCGGGAATCACTCCCCTACCCCAAACACACTCACACACTTGTCCCCTACCACGTGCTCAGATCAATGGCGTGGACTAAAACGTGTGTGCTCATGGACTGACTCAAGGTGTACTCCACCCACGCGTACTCCACCCACGCGTACTCCACCCACGTGTACTCAACCGCGTGTACTCAACCACGTGTACTCCACCACGTGTACTCCGACCACGTGCAACTTGCTCGTGTACTTCAATGCCATCACTCCGCTCGTTGACCCGAGCGTACACCTGGAGGCAGGCGTACGCACGGACTATTCGAACTTGATGTTTTACTTTACCAGGTGAGGCCCTGGCCACCGCAAGTGACAGCTCGACCAAGTGACGGCTTCGTCATCATCGTCAGCAGCGGCCAAATACTCTGAACGCGTGACGCTGATTGTAAATGTGGAGCGGGGGGGGGGGGGGGGAACGGAGGACCCGGAGAAAAATCCACGCGATCACGGGGAGAGAGAGAGACACGCAAACTCCTAATCTACAGCAGCAGGCGTCAGGGTCAGGATTGAACCCACGATCTCCTGTATACCAGGCGAGGTAGTTAACATCTCCTAGCCACCGTGATGATGAGAGAGACACGCAAACTCCAAATATACAGCAGCAGGCGTCGGGGTCGGGATTGAACCCACGACCTCCTGTAGACCAGGCAAGGTAGTTAACATCTCCTAGCCACCGTGATGATGAGAGAGACACGCAAACTCCAAATATACAGCAGCAGGCGTCGGGGTCGGGATTGAACCCACGACCTCCTGCACACCAAGCGAGGTAGTTAACATCTCATAGCCACCTTGATGATGAGAGAGAGAGAGACACGCAAACTCCAAATCTACAGCAGCAGGCGTCAGGGTCAGGATCGAACCCACGACCTTCTGTATACCAGGCGAGGTAGTTAACATCTCCTAGCCACCGTGATGATGAGAGAGAGAGAGACACGCAAACTCCAAATCTACAGCAGCAGGCGTCAGGGTCAGGATTGAACCCACGATCTCCTGTATACCAGGCGAGGTAGTTAACATCTCATAGCCACCATCCACCGCGGTTACCCGGGTAACCCCTCCTCCAAGTCCGAGCCGGTGGCAGAAGTCACAAAGGGGTTTTGATTCCTTACCCGTACCCGTACCCGGCCGCACCAGGGTCGCAAACGGCTACCCAGCTACCCGTACCTGGCCGGGTACAGGTAGCCGGGTATCGGGTAGGGTACGGGTATCGGGTACAGGTATCGGGTAGGGTACGGGTAGGGTACGGGTAGGGTACGGGTATCGGGTAGGGTACAGGTATCGGGTACGGGTATCAGGTAGGGTACGGGTATCGGGTAGGGGTATCGGGTAGGGGTATCGGGTAGGGTACGGGTAGGGTACGGGTAGGGTACGGGTATCGGGTAGGGTACGGGTAGGGTACGGGTATCGGGTAGGGTACGGGTAGGGTACGGGTAGGGTAGCCGGGTATCGGGTAGGGTACGGGTATCGGGTAGGGGTATCGAGTAGGGTACGGGTATCGGGTGTCTACCTGCAGGCGGCCTCCCCGAGTCGCCACGACCCGGTCCACCGGGCCGCGACCCCGACGCAGGCGGGGCCCAGCAGGGCGAGGCTGGCGGCGGCCAGGCTGGCGAGGAGAGGCCCCACGGGGCCGCGACGTGACGCCTCCGGGCGGAGCGCGCTCGCCAGCGAGACCGCGTTGCCGGCTACGCCCACTAGCACCACCACCCTGCGGGGGGGGGAGGGGGGTGGTGGGGAGGGGGGAGGGTGGAGGGGGGTGGTAGGGAGGGGGAGGGTGGAGGTGGGGAGGGAGGGGGTGGTGGGGAGGTGGGGAGGGAGGGGGTGGTGGTGAGCGGGGTGGTGGGGAGGGGGTGGTGGGGAGGGTGGGGAGGTGGGGAGGTGGGGAGGGGGTGGTGGGGAGGGGGGAGGTGGGGAGGTGGGGGGGGGGGGAGGTGAACAATCAGACGGGTGGTGAACACGAGGGTGATGTCACGTGAGCGACGTGGTAGGTTTTGATGTCGTTCACTGCGATGCGATTGATGGTGATGATGTGGGTGATGATGGTGATGTAAGTGATGGTGATGGTGTGAGTGATGATGGTGATGCTGTGAGTGATGGTGATGATGTGAGTGATGGTGATGATGGTGATGATGTGAGTGATGGTGATGATGTGAGTGATGATGGTGATGATGGTGATGTGGGTGATGGTGATGATGTGAGTAATGCTGATAATGTGAGTGATGGTGATGATGATGTTAGTGATGATGATGGTGATGTGAGTGATGGTGATAATGTGAGTGATGGTGATGATGATGATGTTAGTGATGATGATGGTGATGTGAGTGATGGTGATAATGTGAGTGATGGTGATGATGATGTTAGTGATGATGATGGTGATGACGGTGATGTGAGTGATGGCATCTCAGCGCCCTCCTCACCCCATCACCGCGGCCTCCAGGGCGAGACCCACTCCGCGTCCCTCCGTCCCGAACTCGGAGAAGAAGGCGAAGTAGAGAGCGCGTCCGTGGGGGGCTCCGCGGGGGAACTCCCCCTCGAAATACGACACCATCCCACACCACCCCTCACCACCCCGTCACTCACCACCCTGTCACTCACCACCCCTCACCACACCACCCACCCTGTCACTCACCACCCTGTCACTCACCACCCCAACCCTCACCACCCCGTCACTCACCCCTCACCACACCACCCACCCTGTCACTCACCACCCTGTCACTCACCACCCCAACCCTCACCACCCCGTCACTCACCCCTCACCACACCACCCACCCTGTCACTCACCACCCTGTCACTCACCACCCACCCTGTCACTCACCACCCTGTCACTCACCACTCTGTCACTCACCACCCCTCACCACCCCTCACCACACCACCCACCCTGTCACTCACCACCCTGTCACTCACCACCCCTCACCACACCACCCACCCTGTCACTCACCACCCTGTCACTCACCACCCCGTCACTCACCACCCTGTCACTACCCTGTCACTCACCACCCCTCACCACCCCGTCACTCACCACCCACCCCTCACCACCCACCCCTCACCACCCTGTCACTCACCACCCCACCCCTCACCACCCACCCCACCCCTCACCACCCACCCCTCACCACCCACCACCCACCCCGTCACTCACCACACCACCCCTCACCACCCCGTCACTCACCACCCACCCCTCACCACCCACCCCGTCACTCACCACCCCTCCCTCACCACCCCACCCCATCACTCACCATCCCTCCCTTACCACCAACTCCTCAACACATCTTCACAGAGTCGCCTCTCCTCAACTCTCTGGTCTTCCTCCATCGTAGCTGGCTTCTCCCCTCACCTCGACTCCTCTCCACCACCACCACCTCCTCCACCACCTCCACCACCTCCTCCACCACCTCCACCACCTCCTACACCACCTCCACCACCTCCTACACCACCTCCACCACCTCCACCACCACCTCCTACACCACCTCCTACACCACCTCCACCACCACCTCCTCCTCCACCACCTCCACCACCTCCACCACCACCTCCTCCTCCACCACCTCCTCCTCCACCACCTCCTACACCACCTCCTCCACCACCACCTCCTCCACCACCTCCTCCACCACCTCCACCACCTCCTCCACCACCACCACCTCCTACACCACCTCCACCACCACCTCCTCCTCCACCACCTCCACCACCACCTCCTACACCACCTCCTACACCACCTCCACCACCACCTCCTCCTCCACCACCTCCACCACCACCACCTCCTCCACCTCCACCTCCTCCACCACCTCCTCCACCACCACCTCCTACACCACCTCCTACACCACCACCACCACCACCACCTCCTCCACCACCTTCTCCACCACCACCATCTCCTCCTCCACCACCTCCACCACCACCTCCTACACCACCTCCTCCACCACCTCCACCACCACCTCCTCCTCCACCTCCTCCTCACTCGACGTCTTCTTCCACCCCGCAAGCTGCCCGCTGCTCAATGTCGGACGAGAGACACGGGAGCCCCCCGAGTGGAACCCAAACGCCCTCGGGGGTTTAAGTGGCTCACACAGGTAAGAGAAGGGGACTTCGCCCCGGGGGAGGTTCCCCATTCATTCCGCCCGCACCCTCCTACCACGTGCCCCCCCCTCCCCACCACAGCCCCCCCCCCACATCCCCCACAGCCCTACCCCTCTCCATGAGCCTGGTGAAGCCCCCCCCCCCCCCTCTCAGCCACCCGCTGTAGACTTTCACCGCAGTTTATGACCCCCCAGAGTCTCGAAACGCGTCCCACCACTCGCCCCTCTCGCGCCGGGCAGACGCGATGGTTCTTTAAAAAAAAACACAATACATTATTTTATTGCATTGTTTAATTTTTATTATTGTATTATTTCCCTTCTACGTGACTTTACCGAAAGAACCAAGAAGATGAATCCCTGCTGCAGTCACGAAAGCTTCAAATCGAAATTTAAACCAAGTTGTTAATAAAACCTGTTTTTTTTAGGAGTTTATTTGTGCCGAGGAGATCTCCGATTGGCGACTTGTCCCACCGGATGGCACCGCGCAAGTCAACGCCGCCGTTCCGCCCCCGTGGGCGCAGTGGATGTTTATCCACGTGAAGCAGGGCTCGCAAACGGGTTTTGATCCCTTACCCGTACCCGTACCCGGCCGCACCAGGGTCGCAATTGGGTACCCGTACCCCTACCCTACCCGTACCCCTACCCGATACCCGGGTATCGGGTAGGGTACCCGATTGCGACCTCTGGGATGAAGCCATGTTGCAGGCGCGCGTGGGCTGATTCTAGGAACTTGAATTGTGAGAAGAGACAAGACGTTGGGAAATGAGTGACAAACGGTGACTCACCAGTGACTCACGGCCTACCCGTACCCGGCCGCACCAGGGTCGCAAACGGGTACCCGTTACCCGTACCCTACCTGATACCCGGCTACCCGGCCGGGTATCGGGTAGGGTACGTGATTGCGACCTCTGGGATGAAGCCATGTTGTAGGCGCGGGTGGGTTGATTATAGGAACTTGAATTGTGAGAAGAGACAAGACGTTGGGAAATGAGTGAGAAACGGTGACTCACCAGTGACTCACGGCCTACCCGTACCCGTACCCGGCCACACGAGGGTCGCAAACGGCTACCCGTACCCGGCCGGGTACGGGTAGCCGGGTATCGGGTAGGGTACGGGTATCGGGTACCCGGTTGCGACCTCTGACGTGGAGGCTGATCGTCAAATTGGACAAATGTGGACCACAACGTTATGTCAGGATCGGAGCACAATCTATCCCCTGTGCCACGAAGTTCCATCACCACGGATGTCCAGCAGGGACGGGTCGGCAAGCATTTATGGTCAATACGTCCACCGCAGTGTTAAACTACAAATATTTAAGGAAAGCTGTCTCGGGTGTGGACCAATCAACTTCAAGGACAGTGCATACATTATCAGAGTTGTTTTTTTTTTGCATTATGACTGCAGGTATTGTGGTGAATGCAAACATGACTCCTTGTAAAAAAAGGTGTCAGTTTTGTTGCCAGATAGAAGGGTAAAAAAACCAATTTTCATATTTTTATTGGCAAAGGAGGTTCCAATGGTGTAAATGCTTCACCCCGAGCTCTCATACTCTGATGGTGCATTGTCTTTGAGTTGTGCGCCTTTTGGCGTCATCTGGTCCAACACCATGTGAGACTAGGCTCTAAGGAAAGCTGTCTCGGGTGGGGACCAATCAACTTCAAGGACAGTGCATACATTATCAGAGTTGTGTTTGTTTGCATTATGACTGCAGATATTGTGGTCTATGCAAACACGACTCCTTGTAAAAAAAGTTGTCAGTTTTGTTGCCAGATAGAAGGGTAAAAAAAAACAATTATCATATTTTGCTACTGGCAAAGGAAGTTCCAATGGTGTAAATGCTTACCCCGAGCTCTCATACTCTGATGGTGCATTGTCTTTGAGTTGTGCGCCTTTTGGCGTCATCTGGTCCAACACCAGGTGAGACTAGGCTCTAAGGAAAGCTGTCTCAGGTGTGGACCAATCAACTTCAAGGACAGTGCATACATTATCAGAGTTATGTTTTTTTGTTTGCATTATGACTGCAGGTATTGTGGTCTATGCAAACATGACTCCTTGTAAAAAAGGTGTCAGTTTTGTTGCCAGATAGAAGGGTAAAAAACGAATTATCATATTTTGCTACTGGCAAATGAGGTTCCAATGGTGTTACAAATATTTTAGTTGTTTTTTATCTCAACAGGTAAGGGTCCACTGAGCAACGTGGCTTTTTCGGAAGCGACCTGGCCACAAACGACAGCTCAAGTGGCTCATCACGTGCAAATGTACAGCAACCAAACACTGCACTCCAAACGGATGTCTCTAAATGTGGAGGGGGAGAAATACCGCACGAGAACTAATACCAGAGGTGGGACAAAGTCATTGTTATGCAAGTCCAAGTCGAGTCTGAAGTCATCAAATTCATGACTCGAGTCTGACTCGAGTCCAAGTCACATGACTCGAGTCCACACCTCAGAGGTGGGACAAAGTCATTGTTATGCAAGTCCAAGTCGAGTCTGAAGTCATCAAATTCATGACTCGAGTCTGACTCGAGTCCAAGTCACATGACTCGAGTCCACACCTCAGAGGTGGGACAAAGTCATTGTTATGCAAGTCCAAGTCGAGTCTGAAGTCATCAAATTCATGACTCGAGTCCAAGTCACATGACTCGAGTCCACACCTCTGACTAATACCATGGGGGGGGTCAGACATGCAGACTCCACTTGCACAGGCATCATCATGCAGGTTTGGCATCGAACTAGGCCTCGGCAAGGTAAAAGTTTAAATGTACAAAAAACAAGCCTACCTTTATCTTACAATACAATCACTCTACCCGACCTTTAACCCTTTAGCACAGGGGTCGGTAACCTTTTTGACTGGGAGAGCCATAAAATCCAAATATTTCTAAATATATTTCATTGAGAGCCATATAGAATTTTTCTGGTCACGGGACCCGTGACCCGAGAAATGTTATCTTCAAAACAAATTTCTGTTTACTTTAAAATGACACAGTATTATTAAGCAATATCACAAGTATTTAAAAATCTGTTCCAAACTGATTTTATTTTTTTATTATTTTTTAACTCAAAATTGTCTGAGAGCCATATGCCGTCACCGGAAGAGCCATATATGGCTCGCGAGCCATAGGTTCCCGACCGCTGCTTTAGCAGGTAAGGTTAAAAAGCAACGAGCCTACCTTTACCCTACCTCATACAAATTATCCGATTACAGGGTAATTACTGGGGTACTACTACACGTGAAAAGGTTTACAACGGTAAATGCTAGGTAGAGCTCTTTATACTTATAGAATACTCTAGATTCCAATTTTACACGCTTTCTTTGAACTCACTCCGTCTGTTGTTGTATCCTCAAATCTTGTAACTCAATTTTAACCCACTTCCCAATGTGGTATCGACTGCAAAC
Source organism: Lethenteron reissneri (assembly GCF_015708825.2). Lineage (NCBI taxonomy): Eukaryota > Metazoa > Chordata > Hyperoartia > Petromyzontiformes > Petromyzontidae > Lethenteron > Lethenteron reissneri. The sequence goes on along the minus strand of NC_083788.1, from coordinate 3,621,437 downwards.
TTGGTATACTTACGTGTCATACCGATGACAATAATATATTCTATCATATTTTTCTTTAAATTCTTTTTAACGTGATGTTTCCGCTTGGGTCTAATTGTCTACGCTCAACTGACGTTGGCTGCAACTGGCCACGGCCCCTTACGTGATGGCAAACTTTGGGGCCACTTCCTGGAGTCGTGGAGTTCTGCCATTACTAGGACATTTAATAAAAGCGTGTTTTTTTAAATCGTTTTTTTAAATGTTACTTATTAAATGGAGGCCACGGACTGCGCCACGGAGCTTTTAGCGGTAAACAAGGTACCGTATTTACCGGGTAATTCTTCGCGCTACCTTGACCCTCCCGGGTAATTCTTCCGAGCTACCTTTACCCTACACCTTGACCTTACCCCTTGGCATGTCCACACCTTTACCCTTTTACCCGGTAAAAAGGGTAAATTACCTTACCTTGCCGAGGACAAGATCGAACCCAGGACCCACCTGTAGACCAGGCGAGACAGCTGACATCCCCTAACCAACGTGACGCCCGGAGGCTGATCCAGGGGGCGGGAGGATTTGAACCGCAGACCTCTGCAATCGGTGGCAACCGCTCGATGCGTATCGCTGGCTGGGACAAGTCACCGTCCCCACCCCCAACCCCCTCCCAAATAAAGAGGCAGAGTGAGCATCTGTACGTACAAGACAAACGAAAAACCCACGTGCTTTATTTCTGACAGGAGGGGGAACCACATGTGCTTCTTGACCCATTTTTAAATCCTTTATATTAAGTTCGCTTGCTTGCTTGCGTGCTTGCGTGCTTGCTTGCGACCGTGCAAATCTTTCGGTCGTTTTTTAACCCACTTCCCGTGATCCAATCGAGCTGACATTTTGCACACAGACTCGTTGTGCGAGACAATTATTGTTCGTGAAAAATGTTTTCCAAAATTTTACACTTTTTCGGGAAAACAAATTAAATATTTAATTACCAATTGCTTAATACTGGCAGATAATCATCTGACCCATAGGTGGCAGCCATCTCAAGCCAGAGGACGAGATGACTCTAGCCGCCACGCATATAAAGGATTGAGTGAAAAACTTTGTTTTTACGGGTTATACTTTTTAAATCCTTTATATTAAGTTCACTTGCTTGCTTGCTTAGGACCGTGCAAATCTTTCGGTCGTTTTTTAACCCACTTCCCGTGATCCAATCGAGCTGACATTTTGCACACAGACTCGTTGTGCGTGACAATTTATTTTCGTGAAATTTTTTTCTCCAAAATTTTACAGTTTAGGGAATTTGTTTTATATTTACTTACCAATTGGTTAATGCTGGCACACAATCATCTGACCCATAGGTGGCAGCCATCTCAAGCCAGAGGACGAGAGGACTTGAGCCGCCCCGATGCCACGCATATAAAGGATTTTTTGTGAAAAACTTTGTTTTTACGGGTTATACTTATTGGAGGGTGGCCTTCATCGCCACCGTCATCATCACCATCACCAGCCTGGTGGCAATGGGCGTACTGGAAGCACCGATCTCAACCACTCAACTCGTCGCTTTGGGATGCTGCTGCTGCTGCTGCAGCGTTGGGGCAAGCGCTGGTTGCACAGGGCACACGTGACCAAGACTTTTCGAAGCGCTCACTCCTCCTCCCCGATATCGCTGCGACTCGAAACAAAGAAAACAAATTACAACGGGAGGCATCGATTCGAGCGAATGCTTCTCTCCTTTCATTCCATGAAGAAGGGCCGTTGCCCGAAACGTCACCTCACTTGGTGTTCTTTAGATACTTTTTTTGGCTCGTGCTATCGGCACGAGCGTCTAACCGCAGCGACCCACCCACCCCGCCACCCCGCCGAAGGTCACGCGAGATCTTTAAATCAAAGCCTCACAACATCCCGGGGGATTCTACGAGCCGCTCGCTTGCACAGCAGCGCGGAGGGGGGTGTGGGGGGGGGGTGTGGGGGGCGGCCGCGTAGCGACCCAGGCAGACATCACCACCACCCCCCCCCCACCTCTCCCACCCCACGCTGTCCCGACAAAGCGTCGGGGAAAGCTTCCGTTCACGACGGACATTTGAGTTTTGTTGTAAATCACTTCAAAGTTACCCTGCGGAGGAGGGTTGAGGGTCTCCATCGCGACGTCACGGCGCGTTCACGGGGCAGTACCAACCGAGCCTCATCGGTCACACGGGCGGGGGGGGGGGGGCGGCGGGGGAGTGACCGTGCCACCGACTTCAACAATTAGTTCTTGCGAAGGCCGTTGTGTGTGTTCCGCGTCTTCATGGCAACCCCGCCTGCCCGCCCGCCACTCGCAAGACAATTACAGACTACGCCTGTGAAACGGAGCGCCGCCTTCGCGGTGAGAAAAAAATGCCAAATGCGTGCGTGCGGGTCCTGGGGCGATGACGCTGCAGTTGCCAGCGGCCTTGGGGACGAGGCCCTGGTCCCGCAGTGGATAGACCGCGGTCGGTGGCGACGAGTTGATTTTGTTCAGTTGCATAGCGGCGTCTCGCGGCGATTGGCGAACCCAGAGACCCTCGGCAAAGATTACCGGGCGCGGCTAACATCGGTGGCGAGCGGCATCGGAAATTGGTCGCGAGGTTCCAACACAAAGACAAAGATTCCCCCGTACAGCCTTGAACTGACTGTTGGGGCAAGTGCCGTTAGCGAGCGCCGATGAAGGCCGTGGCGCACGAGGAGGTGGCAGGGGCGGCCAAACACCAGGCACGGCAGACGTCGTCTCCAGCGGCGATGTTTACACACCGCACACCGGCTCCTCGTTCTGATGCCGAGTCTACCTAGGGGAGGCCCAGGGCTGGGCCAGAGAGGTAGCCGTGGGCGGAAATTTCACCCGGGTCGCCGCGTTCGTAGTGCAGCGCTCAGATCGCGAGGCACTCTAGCCCTTCGCCGGGTTCGTAGTGCAGCGCTCAGATCGCGAGGCACTCTAGCCCTTCGCCGGGTTCGTAGTGCAGCGCTCAGATCGCGAGGCACTCTAGCCTTTCGCCAACATTGTCTGACCAGGTGCGGGTGAAGTATTGCCAAGTGACCCCCCCCCCCGCCGCCAAGGCAAGCGGAGGCGGCCTTTATCCAGGAAGCAAACTGAAAAATTGTAAATTATCATTTGGATGAGAACTACTTGCTGCACTGCTTTATAAGTGGCACCGTGGAGAGCAAACTAATGACTCGACCAGTCGACGTCTCCGTCACAACACGAGTGACGCGTGCGGCGACGGCAGGCACTCGTCTGCGCACCTTTGCCCTGCCCGCCACCCCCGGATCGAACACGTCACCCTCAACGTGAGCTGCGCCCCCCCCCCGCCCACCGCTGCGGGTCCACGCCCTGCAGTGTGTCAGCTGCGCCACCGCGACCGGCTACTCTCAAAAATCGCCGCGCGGCGTCGGCGTCGCCATCGCCCACCCCGCTCTGCCCCCGCGAACGCTTTGCCCGCGTCCGAGCGAGCGGGTGAGCGGCGAGGGGAGCGGCGAGGGGAGCGTGGCCGCGTCCGGCTACTCCCTCACCCGGTTAGCTTCACCCCTAAACCAAACCCCGCTCACCACCCCCGCGTCACGATTAGAACGACCACAGTTCACAAAAACAAAACGCGTCGCGCGACGAAACGCTGTCAGGCCGCTTAAGCAACAAATAGAATCGCCCCGGCCGCTTGAAAGAGCCGCGTCACTTGTGACGAGCGAGCGAGCAGACAGCTGCCCGCATCCGCTTGCAGAGACGAGAGCGAACCCCCCCGGGGGGGGGTGGTACGATGCTGACGCGCAAGCGGCCGCTCCCGCCGCGGCGTGGGGGGGGAGGTTCTGGCGACGATTGTGCCGAGGCCGCCCGTGGAGCCAACGAGACGGGGCGCGTTGCGGGCGACTTGGGCGCGGCGACGGGAGGCGGGTGGGGATCGAGCGTGCGCGCCGATTGGACACGGGCTGGTGACCCAACGACGGCACGACGGGCGTGACGGGGCTCGCAGGGCCGAGGGGGGCCGCGTGGTGGTTGGACAGCGGAGGGCCACTGGGTTGAAATCCGCCGTCGTTTGTGCGCTTTCCACGATCCCCCCTCCACTTGGGGTCGATTCTGAGAAAACCCGAGTTGGTGAACAGCGCAGGCATCTTTCGATTTAAAGCTTTCGTGACTGCAGGGATTCATCTTCTTGGTTCTTTCGGTAAAGTCACGTAGAAGTCGGACTCTGTCGCCTCGACAGACCTGGTTTTCACCGGAAGACGGCTGCTTGCATTGTGGCCGAAACGTCGTGAGAATGATTTTATTGTGTTTTATTTTTATTATTTTATTACTCCCCTTCTACGTGACTTTACCGAAAGAACCAAGAAGAAGAAAAAAAGCGCAGACATCGTCGCAAGACGACCGCCCCCCGCCCCCCACCCCCCACCCCCCACCATGCAACGGTTGCAGCTCGCTAATGGACGCAAAAGCAAAGTGAGATTTAATTCCATCGTTACAGTCAACTAACAGCCACACCGCCCCAAATAAAACGACATGGCTATGGCCCCCCCCCCCACCGTCCTCCCTCCCACCCACCCCCCACAACAACCGTAACTTCTCCAGACGTGAGACCAGGATACAAAAACAAGACGACAGCGCATCGACGAGACGCGGAGCAACGGTGCGTAGGCACGGTGGGGTGTGTGGGGGGGGTGTGGGGTACGACGGGAAAACACGACCACCAGGTGCGGACCACAGCGAGAGGGGGCAGGGGTGTGAGAGATGGGGGTCGGGTGTGAACCGGGGCAGCCCACAGCTCGTGGATAGGCTCGGACGACAGGCGACTTGCCCAAACGGGAGACGGGGGGGTAAGGTGTGAACATCCGGCGCGAGACGGGGCAAGTCCAAGGGGCGCACGTGGGCAGACGGGGCAAGCGAGCGGCTCGGGCGAGAAGACAAGAAAGTGTTGATATAAGACACGGACGGGTGGTGGGGAGGGGGGGGTCAGGTGACATTGGGGGGAAGAGAAAGAGTCATCGAATAAAAAGCCTGAGGTCAAGAGGCTGAGAGAGCGCGCGATGTGGCATCGCGCGCATGTCTGTGACGCGCGGCACGTTTGGTTTTGCGCGCCGTGACGTGCGCGTTTGTACGGTGCGTGTGCGCGTGTGGCGTGCGATAGGTTTGGCTCGGCGTGGTGCGTGTGGTGCGTGCGTGGCGACCCGCGTGTTCCCATGCGGTGCGTGTGGCACCACTCGGTCGCGACGCGTGGTTGCGGTGTGGCTGGCGCCGTGGGCTGGCGCCGTGGGCATGTGCAGCAGTGTTTAGTACGACTCTTGCTCTCCCTCCACCTCGTCTTCCGGCACCTGGAATCCATCCTGCACGGAGGGGGGTGCGAGGGAGGAAGGGGTGGAGGGGAGTGAGAAAATGGTGCCAGAAGTTTACACCCTCACCTGGTGTATAGGAGGTCGCGGGTTCAATCCCGACCCTGACACGTGTACATTTGGAGTTTGTGCATCTGCCTCCCCGCGGTTGTTTCTTTTTGTTTGCATTTTGACTGCTTGTGTTGTGGTTATTGCAAACATGATGCCTTGTATAAAGGTGTCAGTTTTTGTACCAGTTGAAAGGGCGTTCAAGATGTGCTTGTGTACGAGTCGTGGTCGTGGCTGTGCGGCGGTGGTTGAGTGCGCACACTCCGTGCCAAGCAGGATGTGGTTGTGTAGGGGTCACGGTTGTGGCTGTGCAGCGGTGTTTGAGTGCGCACTCTCCGTGCCAAGCAGGATGTGGTTGTGTAGGGGTCACGGTTGTGGCTGTGCAGCGCTGTTTGAGTGCGCACTCTCCGTGGCGATCAGGATGTGGTTGTGTAGGGGTCACGGTTGTGTCTGTGCGTCGGTGTTTGAGTACGCACACTCCGTGGCGATCAGGATGTGGTTGTGTACGAGTGACGGTTGTGCGGTGGCTGTGGCCATGGTCAAGTCCTCACCTCCGTGGCGTAGAGGATGTCGCAGATGCTTCGGATGACGGGCATCTTGTCATCGGTGCTCTGACACAGAACCTCGATCTCGCGCAGTTTTCCAAAGTAGAAGTCCCGCTCCTTCTCCAGCGTCTCCACTGTGGACTTCAAGTCTGTAAGCTGCAAGCACAGACAAAGATCCCCCGTATAGCCTCAAACAGACTTGTTAACAGAGGTCGCAAACGGGTTTTGATTCCTTACCCGTACCCGGCCGCACCAGGGTCGCAAACAGGTACCCGTACCCTACCCGTACCCGGGTAAGGGTACGGGTATCGGGTACCTGATTACGACCTCTGGGATGAAGCCATGTTGCAGGCGCGGGTGGGTTGATTCTAGGAACTTGAATTGTGAGAAGAGACAAGACGTGGGGAAATGAGTGACAAACGGTGACTCACCAGTGACTCACGGCCTACCTGTACCCGGCCGCACCAGGGTCGCAAACGGGTACCCGTACCCGGCCGGGTACGGGTAGCCGGGTATCGGGTAGGGTACGGGTATCGGGTAGGGTACGGGTATCGGGTACCCGGTTGCGACCTCTGCTTGTTAAGCGAGTAGCACCTATGAAGGCTGGCATGGCACACGAGGGGGTGGGTGGCCAACACCACGCACGGCCAGCTCTGTCTCCCTGATGCTGGTGATGTTTACACACTGCAAACGAGTACTCATTTAAGGCCGAGATGATTTAGGGGAGGCCCAGGGCTGCTTCAGATATTCCTCACCTTGGCGACTAGTTGTGAGTGGGAATCGAACTCAGGCCGCCGGTGTTCGCATCGCAGTGCCCTAACCACCGTGCCACCGTTCCCGACACCGGCAAGCACACGCAAGTTCACACGTGCACGCAGGGACGTTACGCACAAGCGCACACATACGGTGAAACCTTGGACTGCGAGCATGATTCGTTCCGGAAACGTGATCGTAATCCAAAGCACTCGTATATCAAAGCGAATTTCCCAATAAGAAGTAATGGAAACTCAGATGATCCGTTCCACAACCCAGGGTTCAATTCCCGCTTGCTGCATAGCACCAGTGACGATTATCTGAACCGGTCTTGGGCCTCCCCTAGATCGACTCAGCCTGAAATGAGTACCTGGTGCGGTGTGTAAACATCGCCACTGGGGAGACAAAGGCGGCCGGGTGGGGTGCTGGCCACCCATCCCCTCATGTGCCGTGCCGGCCTTCATAGGTGCTCGCTAACAGCACTTGCCCCGACAGTCTGTTAAGGCTACACGGGGGATCTTTGTCTTTGTCTGTTTGCGTGTGCCGCTGGGAGTGTGTGCACGTGTGTGTGTGCCCCCTGCTGTGTGTGCACGTGTGTGTGCACGTGTGTGTGCACGTGTGTGCACGTGTGTGTGTGTGCATGTGTGTGGACGTGCGTGTGCACATGTGTGTGCGCCCCCCTGCTGTGTGTGTGCATGTGTGTGTGCACGTGTGTGTGTGCATGTGTGTGTGCATGTGTGTGTGCGCCCCCCGCTGTGTGTGTGTGCATGTGTGTGTGTGTGCATGTGTGTGGACGTGCGTGTGCACATGTGTGTGCGCCCCCCTGCTGTGTGTGTGCATGTGTGTGTGCACGTGTGTGTGTGCATGTGTGTGTGCATGTGTGTGTGCATGTGTGTGTGCGCCCCCCGCTGTGTGTGTGTGCATGTGTGTGTGTGTGCATGTGTGTGTGCACGTGTGTGTGCACGTGTGTGTGCATGTGTGTGTGCGCCCCCCGCTGTGTGTGTGCATGTGTGTGTGTGCATGTGTGTGTGTGCACGTGTGTGTGTGCACGTGTGTGTGCGCCCCCCGCTGTGTGTGTGTGTATGTGTGTGTGCATGTGTGTGTGCGCCCCCCGCTGCATGTGTGTGTGCATGTGTGTGTGCATGTGTGTGTGCATGTGTGTGTGCATGTGTGTGTGCATGTGTGTGTGCGCCCCCCACTGTGTGTGGCCTGGCACAAGCGTCGTGGTGACATCACCGCCACTCAGTGGCAAGTGGCAGTTGTCGTTGTTATTGTGTGTGTGGACTACCTGTTGGCCGAGCTCGGCCACCGCAGGGTCCTCCCCGCACCCGTTGCGTGACGCCGCCGCCGCCGCCGCCGCCGCCCCCCCGGCTGGCAGCCTCCGGGGCCCTGCGCTGGCTTGGGTCGCTGGGGAGGCTGCCCCCATGCGCTGGACCGGCACTATGCGCGGGGCTACGCACACACACACACGCGGGCAAGCAGCACACGTACACATGCATGCAGACACGTGCACAAAAACACACAAACAAAGAACCCCGTATAGTCTTAACAGACTGTTGGGGCAAGTGCTATTCGGGAGCACCTATGAAGGCTATCGGCACGGCACACGAGGGGGTGGGTGGCCAACACCACACCCGGCCGCCTTTGTTTCCCCAGTGGTGACGTTTACACACGGCACGAGGTACGCAGTTGAAGCCCGAATCCAAGCGACCACGGGGAGAGAGACACGCAAACGCCAAATAGACAGCAGCAGGCGTCAGGGTGGGGATGGTACTCACAACCTCCTGCATACCAGGCGAGCTAGTTAACATATCCTAGCCACCGTGATGATGATGATGAGAGAGAGACACGCAAACTCCAAATATACAGCAGCAGGCATCAGGGTCGGGATGGAACTCACGACCTCCTGCATACCAGGCGAGGTAGTTAACATCTCCTAGCCACCGTGATGATGATGATGAGAGAGAGAGACGCAAACTCCAAATATACAGCAGCAGACATCAGGGTCGGGATGGAACTCACGACCTCCTGCATACTAGGCGAGGTAGTTAACATCTCCTAGCCACCGTGGTGATGATGATGATGAGAGAGAGAGACGCAAACTCCAAATATACAGCAGCAGGCGTCAGGGTCGGGATCGAACCCACGACCTCCTGCATACCAGGCGAGGTAGTTAACATCTCCTAGCCACCGCAATGATGATGAGAGAGAGAGACACGCAAACTCCAAATAGACAGCAGCAGGCGTCAGGGTCGGGATCGAACCCACGACCTCCTGCATACCAGGCGAGGTAGTTAACATCTCCTAGCCACCGTGATGATGATGATGAGAGAGAGAGACACGCAAGCTCCAAATGTACAGCAGCAGGCGTCAGGGTCGGGATCGAACCCACGACCTCCTACATACCAGGCGAGGTAGTTAACATCTCCACCAGGGCTCCCAATCCGACTGCCGCTACGCATCGAGTTCTACACCAAGCGCAGTGCGGACGGGGCCGGGTCACCCCGCGCTTGACAGCACGGTTCCCAGCCAAGGATAAATGCACCCTCCCCCACACCTCACCAGCTCGCAGTGACCAGCGTTGGTGAAGAAGTATGGTCAATCCCCCGACACACCTCACCAATGAATTCCACGGCACATAGGAACCTTCACCCATTAGTGGATTGACAACAACTGCTGCGATCGCATTTCATTCAACTTCATCTCGTGCCGACTTTGCGACGGTGCGGGTGCCGGCGCGAGCGACCGATTGCCCTCACCGGTTGGGCAGACCGGCTTGCGCGTCTTCGGCGCCAGCTGCTCGACGCTGCCAGACGCCACGGGGCCCTGCATGCCGTGCCTCGCTCCCATCGGGTCGTACTCCTTGCCGTCGTAGTTGGCGTCGAAGAACTTCTTGAACCACTGCACGAACTCAAAGTTGTCCTGGAACTTGCTCTTCACCAGCTTGTCCACCGGTATCACCTGGGGAGTGTGTGTGTGTGCGTGCGAGCGCAGCACAAAGATAACAACTATTAAAACTAGTTTTATTTTAGCAGGTAAGATCCACTGACCTTACCTGCATCAACAAGATGCACCAACTGTTCTCTTTTAGCCCCGCCCCCCCCCCCCTAACACGTTCCACTGATTGGCTACCACATTCAGATAAGCCCCTCCCCCTTCCCTCCCCCCTTAAACTTGTATTTAAGAGCTTGACTCTTGGAAACTTGCCTCACTTGAGACAGTAAATCTGGCTGTGACGGTCCCACCTGATGACGGAGACTTGCGTTGCCTCCGAAACGTCGTGATTTATTACTTAATTTCTATTATTATTTCAATTATATTTTTATTATTTTTTTTCCCTCCGTGACTTTACCGAAAAACCTAAGAGTATGAGGTCCACCGAGCTCCACAGCTCTTTTTCAGAAGCGACGTGGCCACAAATCATGGGGGCTCAACGAAGTGGCTTATCGCGTCGAAATTCTAAGCTCTCCGATCTTACATTGACATGCAAATTTCTCACTTTAACATCACTAGCCCCGCCGACTTCGCTTAAGAGTCTTGGGCTACACACCCGTTTCAAACCTTCAAAACAGCCTGCCTCAGCAGCTTCCCCACTTTTTTTTCTCCCGATGACGATTGCTTGCGTTGCGATCGAAACGTCGTAGTTTTTTGTTATTTTTATTATTTTCTTTGAACCCATCAACGTGACTTCAACCGAAAGACCCACGAATATGAATTCCTGCAGCCACGAAAGCTTCAAGTCAAGATTTGCATGATATTCATTCCAAATGTAGAGATGGAAAGTGGAGGACCCGGAGAAAACATGCAAACTACAAATAAACAGGCGTCAGGATCGGGATGGAACCCACGACCTCGTGGAATACTTGGCAAGGTAGCTATGAACGCTGGCACGGCACGAGAGCGAGGTGGTGTGTGGCGAGCACCACACCGGCCGCCTTCATCTCCCTCGTGGTTAATTCCTCCTCCCACGTTGAGGACTCGATTCTCCCACACTCTTGCCTCATCCACATCGGTCAACCGCCACACTGCAGGTCACAACAACACTCATCCACTCGCTCACAACACTATAGGCCCCAACCACACTCATCCACTCGCTCACTGCACTGCAGGTCACAACAACACTCATCCACTCGCTCACTGCACTGCAGGTCACAACAACACTCATTCACTCATCCACTCGCTCACTGCACTGCAGGTCACAACAACACTCATCCACTCATCCACACGCTCACTGCACTGCAGGTCACAACAACACTCATCCACTAATTCACTCGCTCACTACACTGCAGGTCACAACAACACTCATTCACTCATCCACTCGCTCACTGCACTGCAGGTCACAACAACACTCATCCACTAATTCACTCGCTCACTGCACTGCAGGTCACAACAACACTCATTCACTCATTCACTCGCTCACCACACTGCAGGTCACAACAACACTCATTCACTCATCCACTCGCTCACTACACTGCAGGTCACAACAACACTCATCCACTCATCCACTCGCTCACTGCACTGCAGGTCACAACAACACTCATTCACTCATCCACTCGCTCACTGCACTGCAGGTCACAACAACACTCATTCACTCGCTCACAACAACACTCATCCACCCACCCACTCATCCACTCGCTCACTGCACTGCAGGTCACAACAACACTCATTCACTCATCCACTCGCTCACTGCACTGCAGGTCACAACAACACTCATTCACTCATCCACTCGCTCACTGCACTGCAGGTCACAACAACACTCATCCACTAATTCACTCGCTCACTACACTGCAGGTCACAACAACACTCATTCACTCATCCACTCGCTCACTGCACTGCAGGTCACAACAACACTCATTCACTCATCCACTCGCTCACTGCACTGCAGGTCACAACAACACTCATTCACTCATTCACTCGCTCACCACACTGCAGGTCACAACAACACTCATTCACTCATCCACTCGCTCACTACACTGCAGGTCACAACAACACTCATCCACTCATCCACTCGCTCACTGCACTGCAGGTCACAACAACACTCATTCACTCATCCACTCGCTCACTGCACTGCAGGTCACAACAACACTCATCCACTCATCCACTCGCTCACTACACTGCAGGTCACAACAACACTCATCCACTCATCCACTCGCTCACTGCACTGCAGGTCACAACAACACTCATTCACTCATCCACTCGCTCACTGCACTGCAGGTCACAACAACACTCATTCACTCATCCACTCGCTCACTGCACTGCAGGTCACAACAACACTCATCCACTCGCTCACAACAACACTCATCCACCCACCCACTCATCCACTCACTCACTGCACTGCAGGTCACAACAACACTCATCCACTCATCCACTCGCTCACTGCACTGCAGGTCACAACAACACTCATTCACTCATCCACTCGCTCACTGCACTGCAGGTCACAACAACACTCATTCACTCATCCACTCGCTCACTGCACTGCAGGTCACAACAACACTCATTCACTCATCCACTCGCTCACTGCACTGCAGGTCACAACAACACTCATCCACTCGCTCACAACAACACTCATCCACCCACCCACTCATCCACTCGCTCACTGCACTGCAGGTCACAACAACACTCATCCACTCGCTCACTGCACTGCAGGTCACAACAACACTAATTCACTCATCCACTCGCTCACTGCACTGCAGGTCACAACAACACTCATTCACTCATCCACTCGCTCACTGCACTGCAGGTCACAACAACACTCATCCACTCATCCACTCGCTCACTGCACTGCAGGTCACAACAACACTCATCCACTCATCCACTCGCTCACTGCACTGCAGGTCACAACAACACTCATCCACTCATCCACTCGCTCACTGCACTGCAGGTCACAACAACACTCATCCACTCGCTCACTACACTGCAGGTCACAACAACACTCATCCACTCGCTCACTGCACTGCAGGTCACAACAACACTCATCCACTCGCTCACTGCACTGCAGGTCACAACAACACTCATCCACTCATCCACTCGCTCACTGCACTGCAGGTCACAACAACACTCATCCACTCATCCACTCGCTCACTGCACTGCAGGTCACAACAACACATTCACTCATCCACTCGCTCACTGCACTGCAGGTCACAACAACACTCATCCACTCATCCACTCGCTCACTGCACTGCAGGTCACAACACATTCACTCATCCACTCGCTCACTGCACTGCAGGTCACAACAACACATTCACTCATCCACTCGCTCACTGCACTGCAGGTCACAACAACACTCATTCACTCATCCACTCGCTCACTGCACTGCAGGTCACAACAACACTCATTCACTCATCCACTCGCTCACTACACTGCAGGTCACAACAACACTCATTCACTCATCCACTCGCTCACTACACTGCAGGTCACAACAACACTCATTCACTCATCCACTCGCTCACTACACTGCAGGTCACAACAACACTCATTCACTCATCCACTCGCTCACTGCACTGCAGGTCACAACAACACATTCACTCATCCACTCGCTCACTGCACTGTAGGTCACAACAACACTCATTCACTCATCCACTCGCTCACTGCACTGCAGGTCACAACAACACTCATTCACTCATCCACTCGCTCCCTACACTGCAGGTCACAACAACACTCATTCACTCATCCACTCGCTCACTGCACTGCAGGTCACAACAACACTCATCCACTCGCTCACTACACTGCAGGTCACAACAACACTCATTCACTCATCCACTCGCTCACTGCAGGTCACAACAACACTCATTCACTCATCCACTCGCTCACTGCACTGCAGGTCACAACAACACTCATTCACTCATCCACTCGCTCACTGCAGGTCACAACAACACTCATTCACTCATCCACTGCAGGTCACAACAACACTCATTCACTCATCCACTCGCTCACTGCAGGTCACAACAACACTCATTCACTCATCCACTCGCTCACTGCAGGTCACAACAACACTCATTCACTCATCCACTCGCTCACTGCACTGCAGGTCACAACAACACTCATTCACTCATCCACTCGCTCACTGCAGGTCACAACAACACTCATTCACTCATCCACTCGCTCACTGCAGGTCACAACAACACTCATTCACTCATCCACTCGCTCACTGCACTGCAGGTCACAACAACACTCATTCACTCATCCACTCGCTCACTGCACTGCAGGTCACAACAACACTCATTCACTCATCCACTCGCTCACTGCACTGCAGGTCACAACAACACTCATTCACTCATCCACTCGCTCACTACACTGCAGGTCACAACAACACTCATTCACTCATCCACTCGCTCCCTGCACTGCAGGTCACAACAACACTCAATCACTCATCCACCGAGCGACGAGCTCACCACACTCTAGGCCACAACAACACATTCACTCTTCGATTTAAAGCTTTCGTGACTGCAGGGATTCATCTTCTTGGTTCTTTCGGTAAAGTCACGTAGAATTGAAATAATGAAATAATAAAAATAAAACATAGTAAAATAATTATTTTATCTACGTGACTTTACCGATAATAATAATAAAAAGAAAACATAATAAAATAATTATTTTATTGTGTTTTTTTTTCTTATTTTCTTATTTCAATTCTACGTGACTTTACCGAAAGAACCAAGAAGATGACTCATTCACTCATCCACTCGCTCACCACACTGCAGGTCACAACAACAAACTTCCCCCCCCCCCCCACTTTGGAATTCTCTCCCTTGCGCTACCCACCCCGTCAAGCACGTCAAACTCGAACCTATCGCAAGTTTGACGACGGTGCTGTTGGTAGCTGGCCGCACGACGTCCTGGGCTCTCTGGGAACGTGCTCAGCAACGGTGTTTTTACAGAAAGGATCTTCTGGGTCACGGGAAACATGCCCTTACCTTGTCCACGCCCATCTTCTTGAAGGCGACTTGTAACAGCTTGAAGTTGTGCAGATATTCGTGCTCATGCTTGGCCTGGAACTTGGCCTTCTTGAGCAAGATGCAGCCGGGGAACAGCATGTCCATGAACTGGCAGTATGCCACACCTATACAAAGACAAAGACCCACCCCCCCCGTATAGCCTTAACAGACTGTCGGGGCAAGAGCTGTTAAGCGAGCACCTACGGAGGCTGGCACGACACACGAGGGGGTGGGTGGCAAAAAAGGTCCCATGATAAACGTTCATCGTACACAATACACGCAACACGATGTAGCATTATCACAACAGCACAAAACAAATGCACGTCCGTTAACTTATGGTAAGGAATATCTGGTGCACACACACAAACCCCCCACATAGCATGCATACAATGCACACATGACATCATATAGACAGCGCATCATTCTGCCGCAATTTGTCACTAAGTGGTGGTGACGTCACCATGGCGCGTGTGCCAGGCGCACTTTGAGGCCCCGTTAAGTGTCGATGGCTCGCTGGCAGGAGGTCACGGGACAGACCCAGGTGCAAGAGGCCAATCTTTACACCGCTGGTACCGGTCTTCGGCATGTCTACTCGGCTCGCATCAGCTCCATCTCTTCTCTCGCCCGTGTCATGCCTGTTTAGTCCTCTCTATCTGAGCAAACAGAAGCTACTTGGGCATGTGGTGGCTGGGCATGCGGGCTACATGACCCAGCCAAGGCAGCCCTTGCCTGGCGGAGGAACTCACCGATTGGGAATGTGTCCAGATCTTCCAAGGATTTGTGAGCACATACAACACACATGCCACTTCACGCGCTTCACGTATCGCGTAAACCCCCGCACGTACAACAATCTACACGTTCAAACATGCGACACGCACCGTGCAATGCACACACACCACACCGCATGTGTGACACCATTGACCTTACTGGCAGTTACTCCGACAAAACCTACCTCACAATAGAGAACACACAAAGCGTACACACAACAACGTTAGCTTTGCGTGGGCCAGAGGACAGATCTAAAGTGGTACAGGGGCATGGGTCTATTATATATGATGGCAGGTCTGGCGGGGTCAAGGGCAGGTCTCGTGGATGAGGGGGCAGATCTCGTAGGTCAGAGGGCATGTCTGTGGGGGCAAAGGGCAGGGCAGACAGGACAAGGACGAATACTCGTGGATGACATGGTTAGGTGGGGCAAGGGGTTCATCCGACACGGCAGGTCTGGCGGAGTTGGGGGGAGATGGGCGGATGGCAGAGGTCGCAAACAGGTTTAGATTCCTTACCCGTACCCGTACCCGGCTGCACCAGGGTCGCAAATGGGTACCCGTACCCGTACCCGGCCGGGTATGGGTACCCGTTCCCTACCCGTACCCTACAAGAAATGAGTGACAAACGGTTACTCATCAGTGACTCACGGCCTACCCGTACCCGGCCGCACCAGGGTCGCAAACGGCTACCCGTACCCGGCCGGGTACGGGTAGCCGGGTATCGGGTAGGGTACGGGTATCGGGTACCCGGTTGCGACCACTGGCGGATGGCCGGGTAGATGTGGCTGGTAAGACGTGGCTGGGCTGGTGAGGTAGAACTGTGAGGGCATGGGCAGGAGAGCGGTAGCGATGGGTGGCGGGGCAAGGCTTACCAGAGCAGAGCTGTTCGATCTTGCTGTATTGCAGCTGCAGTGTTTCGTTGATCCAGTTGATGATGTCGTGCCGGGAGAGGTTTTCTGTCGTCACAGACGTGGCGTGAACGTTGACGGCCATCGCAAACCTTCGCACGCACGACAACAGCAGCAGCGACAACAACCGCCGTTGAGCACTCAGTGGCGGCGACGTCACCACGGCCGCTTGTGCCACGCTCGGTGCACGTTGAGGTCATGTGCAGTGTCAAAGACTCGTTGCTGGCAAGTCGTCACAGAACAGACGCCACGATGGCGAGATGTTAACTACCTCGCTTGGTATCAAGGAGGTCGCGGGTTCGATCCAGACCCGGACGCCTGCTGTATATGTGGAGTCTGCATGTCTCTCTTCAAATGGGTTTTTTCTCCGGGTTCTCTAGTATTTTTCCCTCCACAATTAGAAACATCCATTTCGAGTATTGGCTGCTATAAATTTCCAAATAAGCCACTTCTTTGAGCTATCAATTGCAGTTCAGTGGGTCTTACCTGGTAAAATAAAATTAGTTTAGTTTTAGACCAAGAAGCCATGGGTTGACCGACTGAGATGAGTGGCAGATGCACCAACTATGCTCCCTATTGTGAAAACTGTGTTTTAGCCGCCCGGCGCTCCACTCGTTGTTGCGAGCGTCGCTCCTCTGCCCTCCATTGTTGCTGGAGGGTGAATGCTTCCAACACACACACACACCACACATTAATGCCAAGATGGAGCGAGAGGCAGAGGTCGCAAACGGGTTTTGATTCCGTACCCGTACCCGGCCGCACAAGGGTCGCAAACGGGTACCCGTACCCGGCCGGGTATCGGGTAGGGTACGGGTATCGGGTACCCGATTGTGACCTCTGGCGAGAGGTGTGGCAAGCATGATGCCCGGCCAGCTCTGGCTCCAGTGCTGATAATTATAATCACACAATGTAGCATGTATTAAGGTTGAGTCAACCTAGGGGAGGTCCAGGAGCAGTTCAGATACCTCTGGAATACAATGTCAGCTGTGACCAGGATTCGAACTCGGGTCACCGGGTTCGTGGCGTAGTGTGTTCATCACTTTACCACCGCTCCCCACAATACCCGCCACCCGCCACTGAGTGACGGTGATGTCACAACGGTGCTGGTGCCAGGCCAGGTGCACTTTGAGGCCACGTGAAGTGGCAAAGGCTGGCTGATAGGTAATGGGACAGACTCAGCAGGATGCCATGGGTTGACCGACTGAGATGACTGGCAGATGCACCCAGCTGTGCCCCCTACTGTGCCAACTTGCTGAATTTTAGCCGCCCAGCGCTCTGCTCGTTGTTGTGAGCGTCGCTCCTCTGCCCTCACTTATTGTTCGAGGGCACCTGCCTCCAACTGCCCAGTAACATCCTTCACGAAACGCGTACATGTATACATACACAGGCATACAAAGACGCGCCTGTTTTGCCCAACAGACTGCAAGGCTGTTCACAGTGTGAAGCAAGAAGGGGCCTCAAAATGCACCTTAGCCTGTCACAATTCAAGTGGTGATGTTACCATCACTTACTTGTGAAGGGCGACTGTTGTTGATAATAGTAACTGTAGTGGGGTGATGGTGGAGCGATGGTTCTGGGGGGTGCGGTGGTGGTGATGATAATAGTGAAGTTATCGGTCATGTTGGTGGTGGTGATGATCGTAATGCGGTGGTGATGATGATAATAGTGAAGCTATCAGTCATGTTGGTGGTGGTGATGATCGTAATGCGGTGGTGGTGATGATAATAGTGAAGCTATCGGTCATGTTGGTGGTGGTGATGATCGTAATGCGGTGGTGATGATGATAATAGTGAAGCTATCAGTCATGTTGGTGGTGGTGATGATCGTAATGCTGGCAGTGACGGTGGTTACGATGATGGAAATGAACATGGCGGTGACACCGGTGGTGATGATGGCGGCGGTGATGGTGATGCTAGCAGTCATGTTGACGGTCGGGAAGGTGAAGATGGTGGTGGTTATTGTGGCACTTATCCTGCAAAAGGTGGTAGTGGTGGCAATGATGGTGTTGATGTTGATGCTAGCAGTAACGTAAGTTGGCGTTGATGTTGAAGTGGTGATGGTAGTAATGATGCTCGGTAAGGTGGTGACAATGTTGATGATACTGTTGATGGTGACGGTGGTAAGGATGATGGTGGTGGCTGATGAAGACGCTGGTGTGATGATCACGGTGTTGGTGATGGCGGTGGTGATGTGGGGAGCGGTAGTGCAGCGGTTAGCACGCTGCGCTAAGAACCTGGCGAACCGAGTTTGATTTCCACTCAAGGCCAACACCAGTGACGATTATCTGAATCCGTCCTGGGCCTCTCCTAGGTATACTCAACCTCAAAATGAGTACCTGGGTCGATGCATAAACATCGCTACTGGGGAGATAAAGGTGGCCGGGCGTAATGCTTGCCACCAATCCCCCCCATGTGCCATGCCGGCCTTCACAGGTGCTCGCTAACAGCACTTGGGGTCGGCAAACCAAAAATAACAACGGCCATTTATTTCGAATTCGGTAACGAAAGAATTCCAATATTTCAAGAGCCGCTATGCATGCAATGTGGCGAATACGTCCTGACTCCCTGGTCTCAGCGATAGCGGGGATTTTTGTCTTGGCGATGACGGTGGTTGCGAGCGACCGCGAAGACGCCGATAAGAAACTGGGCGACCAAATGTGTACGTTCGCGGCCTAGGCAGGCGATGACCCGCATGGCGAGACACCGCGCACAGTAGAACCGACGGAATGCGTTCAGCGATGGCCCAGTTAACGGTGGCAACAGCTGCAGCTGCATTAAAGCATCGTCACCGAAGGCGAGCCTCACAGGAACAAACATTCTTACCAACGCACAGAGGGTACAGCCACCACTCGCACACATCCAGAAATACACAAAGATCCCCCCCCCCCCCCGTATAGCCTGTAACAAGACTGTAGGGGCAAGTGCTGTTAGCGAGCACCTACAAAGGCCAGCACGACACACGAGGGGGTGGGTGGCCAACACCACGCCCGACCGCCTTTGTCTCCCTAGTGGTGATGTTTAAACACCTTACCAGATACTCGTTTTTTTAGGCTGAGTTGACCTAAGGGACGGCCACGACCGGTTCGGATAATCGTCACCGGTGTTGTCCGTAAGCGGGAATCGAACTCGGGTAGTGGTAGCGTCACGTGCTAACCGCTACACCACCGCTCCCAAGTCACAGCCACGCACACATCTCAATACACTCTTTCACAGCCCAGTCCTGCACACACATTAACTATGGCGCAACACCATCTTTATACTTACAAAATGCATTCCCACACACCCACATCATCTACACATTTGTGCACACACCCACATATATACGCACTCAAACAAAGACAAAGATACCTCCGTATGGCCCGTGACAAACTGTTGGGGCAAGTGCTATCAGCTAGTAGCACCGATGAAGGCCGGCACGTCACACGAGGGGGTGGGTGGGTGGGTGGGCCAGCACCACGCTGGGCTGCTTTTTGTCTCCCGAGTGTCGATGTTTTTCAGCACCGCACCAGGTACCCCCATTCGCGGCGTGAGCGGGAATCGAAATTGTCCGCTGTTGTTGGTACGACTCCACTACCACTCCCCACTACACAATCTTACACACGCCCAATCAAACGTCCTTCTCTATGCAGTCTTATGCAGGTAAACTCTCACACGCTCACCAACTTCCACGTGGCACATTATTAAAAGCACATACGCAGGAACACCCTCACACATCGCCATCTGTATACACTTTGACACGTGCGCACGAAAAAAAAGACAAATATCCCCCATATATTTTTCGATTTAAAGC
Organism: Lethenteron reissneri; assembly: GCF_015708825.2. Taxonomy (NCBI): domain Eukaryota; kingdom Metazoa; phylum Chordata; class Hyperoartia; order Petromyzontiformes; family Petromyzontidae; genus Lethenteron; species Lethenteron reissneri. The sequence continues at coordinate 3,601,389 of NC_083788.1, read as the reverse complement.
TTTCGTGACTGCAGGGATTCATCTTCTTGGTTCTTTCGGTAAAGTCACGTAGAAGGGAAGTAATAAAATAATAAAAATAAAACATAATAAAATAATTCTCCCGACGTTTCGGCCACAACGCAAGCAGCCACCTGAAGACGGCTGCTTGCGTTGTGGCCGAAACGTCGTGAGAATTGTATTTTATGTTTTATTTTTATTATTTTCCTTCTACGTGACTTTACCGAAAGAACCAAGAAGATCCCCCATATAGCCTGTAACAGACTGTTTGGGCAAGTGCTGTTAGCGAGCACCTATGAAGGCCGGCACAGAAACCACGCCCGCCTGCCTTTGTCTCCCCAGAGGCCCAGAACCGGTTCAGATAATCGTCGCTGGTGTTGGTGGCCGTGAGTGGGAACAGAATTCGGGTCGCCGGGTTCGTAGCGCAGCGCGTTAATCGCTACGCCACCTCTCCCCCATGCGCACACTCACTTGCACACAAGCACACTCGTAACCCACTCGGCACTTGAAGTTTTATACAAACTACTACAGCACTGTATTTTCTGTGTTGTATTGCAGTCACAACGGATGACTCAATCAAAAGGCTGCGAGTTAAATTCTTCACAGACCGGGTAAAATGTCGTTCTACTTTGTGTAAAGCCGTCGTGGCGATTTATAAGAGCACAGTGCTTGCGTCGACAGGAATGTGGAATTTACGCAGAGAGATGGGTTGATGGCCGATGGACAAAAATAATGATGGAGTGGCAGCCGAGGAATGGAATGCATTCGAGAGGACGTGCACGGGGGAGATGGAGCAATGGAATCAGCTGGTGCGCTACGTGTTGTTGTTATTATAACGAGAGGACGTGCACGGGGGGAGATGGAGCGATGGAATCAGCTGGTGCGCTACGTGTTGTTGTTGTTATAACGAGAGCACGTGCACGGGGAGAGATGGAGCGATGGAATCAGCTGGTGCGCTACGTCTTGTTGTTATTATAACGAGAGGACGTGCACGGGGGGAGATGGAGCAATGGAATCAGCTGGTGCGCTACGTGTTGTTGTTATTATAACGAGAGCACGTGCACGGGGAGAGATGGAGCGATGGAATCAGCTGGTGCGCTACGTCTTGTTGTTATTATAACGAGAGGACGTGCACGGGGGAGATGGAGCAATGGAATCAGCTGGTGCGCTACGCGTTGTTGTTGTTATAACACCGCAGGATCGTGACGGGTGGCGCGGAGGACACGGGGAGGCCTTCATCCAGCAGTGGATTGACAACGATGAGGATCACGGGAATGAAACCCAAATTAAACACTCAGAACCTCAGCAGTGACAACTGATAGCCAAACAAAGTGGGATATCACGTGGAAATGTATAGCAGCCAAATACTCTTAAACGCGTGATGTCGAGAAAAAATCCACGTGACCACAGAGAAAGACACGCAAACTACAAACATACAGCAGGCGTCGAGGTCGGGATGTAACCCACGACCTCCTGTAGACCAGGCGAGGGTGATAACATCTCGCCAACGTGGCAGCCCTGTGTTCTGACACAGCAATTGTGAACCCCCCCGAGTCACCTCCACACACAAACACTGCACATTCTTACACACACACAGACACACTTTCACATAAACAGGTCTCACATTTATCCTGGAGTCTGTTGGCTCTATTCAACCAAGATGCCCTACAGTATTTAACAGGCTGTCCGGGGCCAAGCGCTGTTTGCGAGCAACTAAGAGAGCCACAGCATGGCACGAGGTGTGTGGGCATCACCAGCCCTGACCGCCTTCGTCTCCCTCGCGGCGATGTTTCGATTGGGGCCAAGTTCGACCGAGGGGAGGCCCAGGACCGATTCAAATAATCGTCACATGTGTTGGCCGTGAGCGGGAATCGAACTCGGGTGGCCGGGTTCGAAGCGCAGCGTGATAACCGCTACACTACCGCTCCCCACATTCCCCAACACACACACAGACTTTCATATGAAAACGGGTCTTTTAGCCTGGAGAAACTGTTGGCTCGAAACACCAGTCTCTCACACACAATACAGCCGTCATTTACTGACGTCACGTGAGCATGTGCCAAGGCCTGTGCCACAAGGCCACGCAGTTATTGAAAAAAACAATCTCCTGTTATATAGCGTTTAAGCATGCTGTCTGGTGCAAGTGCTGTTGGCGCAAGCGGCTATTAAAGGCTGGCACTGAGCACAACGATAGTGGTTGTGTCGAGATGTGAACTCCCTCGCCTGGTATACAGGAACAATCTTAACTTAAAGCTTTCGTGACTGCAAGAATTCATATTCTTTGGGTCGTTCGGTAAAGTCACGTAGATCGGTTGAAAGAAAATAACAAAAAAAACTACGACGTTTCGATCACAACACAAGCGATCGAAACGTCGTAGTGCATTGTTATTTTATTTCAACCTATCTACGTGACTTTACCGAAAGACCCCATGGGTATGCAGGAAGTCGTGGGTTCGATGCCGACTGTGACGCCGACTGTATATTGGATCAGTCGCGTGGATTTTTCTCTGGGTCATCAGTTTTCATTGTTATTACCACACGCTTTTGATTAACTCACTATCTGTTGTATCCTCAAATCTTGTAACTTAATTTTTACCCACTTCACAATGTGGTATCGACTGCAAACTTGGTATACTTATGTCACTGATGACAATACTATATTCTATCATAAAAAAAAAAAATATTTGTAAACATTTTTCTTTCTATGTTATGTTTTGGCTTGGGTCTAATTGTCCACGCTCAACTCACGTTGGCTGTAAACCACCACGGCCCCTTACGTTGTGGCAAACTTCGGGGCCACTTCCTGGAGTCGTGGAGTTCTTCCATTACTAGTACGGTACATTTCATTAAAGCGTGTTTAAACATTTTTTTTAAATATTACTTATTTCCCCCCCCCCCCCGACACATTTATAATCAACATCACGCATTTAGAGTATTTTCTTGCTACACATTTCTACATCACAAATTTCGTTGCGTGATGATTCATGGCCAGGTTAAATTCTGAAAAAGAGCTATAGAGCTCAGAGGGCATTATCTGGTCAAATAAAAAAATGTTTAAAACCACGAGCTTCATTTAACCGTTCCACTTTGCACCGCCGATTCGCACGGTTGGCTACGTAAGGTACAAAGGAAGTTCAACATAAATAAATACATTTAAGGCCAAGTCGACCTAGGTCAGGGGTCGGGAACCTTTTTGACTGAGAGAGCCATAAAAGCCAAATATTTCTAAATATATTGCATTGAGAGCCTTATAGCATTTTTAACGTATAATAAATTAAATGTCTTACTTATAATGCGACTTCTGGTGCTGCATGGTTTTGCTGATGGCCTTGTAGTCTGGTTCGTACGTGGTGATGTTGAGCTTCGTGCAGGCGTTGAGGCCCCGTGACCCGTGAAATTTATCTTCAAAACTAATTTCTGTTTACTTTAAAATGACACGGTATTATTAAGCAAATATCACAAGTATTTTAAAATCAGTTCCAAACTGATTTTTTTGTTTATTTTTTTCAACTCAAAATTGTCTGGGAGCCATATGCCGTCACCGGAAGAGCCATATATGGCTCGCGAGCCATAGGTTCCCGACCGCTAACCTAGGTGGAGGGGGAAGGAACGCAAGGGCTCGTTGGACACATCACTCGCCAATGACGTTTGTCGTGGTCGGGAGTTGAACTCTGGCCGCTTGGTTTGTAGCGCAGTGCCGTTGACCGCCAGCACTCAAACCAATCTTGGATCTGGTTCAATATAGCGAAGTCAAATAATGAATTAAATAACTCGAGCGATTTCCTGCTCAGACAAGTGCAGGCAGCGCTCATTTCCTGCCCACAGGCCTGAGCCAGCGGTAGACATTCCACGTTCCCCTGGAAGGGGGCAAAGCCATCCACAGGAACAAACCACCGCTGTACTCGGCACAAAGCGGTACAAACAGCACTCACTTTATCCACCCTGGAGGAATGACGACAGGCTGACGTGCAACCTCCCAACTCAAAAAACAGGTCCACGCGTCTGTCAAAGTCCATCCACTGCTGGATGAAGGCCTGCACACACCGTCGCCATCCTCCACGTTGCACTGCTGCTACACTCCCATCTCATTGAACGGATCTCAGTGTGGTTATGGAATATGCCATGTCATAACCACTCTTGTCCATCGACCATGTGGGGGTGCCGCCGTGGTGAGACGTTAACTACCTCGTCTGTAAATTTCGATTTAAAGCTTTTGTGACTGCAGGGATTCATTTGATTGGTTCTTTCGGTAAAGTCACGTAGAAGGGAAGTAATAAAATAATAAAAATAAAACTTTAAATAATTCTCACGACGTTTCGGCCACAACGCAAGCAGCAGTCCTCAGGTGGAGAACAGGTCTGTCGAGAAGACAGAGTCTGGTTTACAGGTGGTGTGTTCGATCCCGATCCTGACGCCTGCTGTATATTTGGAGTTTGTGTGTCTTTCCCCATGGTGGGGTGTATTTTTCTCCGGATCCTCCAGTTTTTCATTCCACATTTTAAAAAAAACCTTGCGTTTAGAGTATTTGTCTGCAATAAAATTCCACATGATAAGCCACTACGTTGAGCTATCATTTGTGGCGAGGTCGCTTCTGAAAGAGAGCTACATTGCTCAGTGGGGATCTTTCCTGTTACAATAAAAAGTGTAATTAGTGTATTTGTGGTTAAAATTTCAACAATCCTACGATGGCCTCCAAAGGGCAATCCATAATGATGTACTAACAACAAAGTGGTACTGAGTTTATCGACCCATGAAGGGAAGATGGGCAAAGTCACAGACTGTCATCTCGACAGACGTGTTCTTCACCTGAGGACGGCTGCTTGCGTTGTGGCCGAAACGTTTTGAACGCACGACTTTCTGACTGCGAGGCAAGTACTACTCTCAACCATAGCACACCGCCCAGGAAGGTGCAGCAACCTCTTTTTGGTCAAAAACAAAATAAATAACGCATCCTTCCCATATTTGTCTCTGTCACGTAAAACAATAAAGTTGTGCTTTACACAACCCATCAGCCGGACGGTCTTCTGGGAGTGTGTCCTAGCAGCAGCATTGCCGCAGTACAATGCCTCTATGTTTAGTCAGTGAGCGCCTATTAAGGCAGTGCACGCACAGGTTACAGTCCGGCACATCGCTTGGGGTGGTGGGTGAAGCAACTCGTATGCCCAGGGGCTGCCTCGTGTTCGCGGTACAGTCGTTTGTGATTCAAAGGTGGTCACTCATTTTTGTGCCGAGTAAACCTAAGAGGCACCCAGGCACGGATTCAGATATCGCACGGTCAACGCGAGTCGAACCTGTGTCGTTCGCAGAGATCTTAGTGTAGGCTGCAAACTGCTTAGACACCCACGAATGCCCCACACACGCATCCGTGTGTGTGGTTACTGTAGGGCAACGGTAGTGTAGCTGTTAGCGCGCTGCACTACCAACCTGGCGAGCCGAGTTCGATTCCCGCTCACGACCAACCACCGGTGACTATTATCTGAACCGCTTGGCCTCCCTTAGGTCGATTCAGCCTCAAATGAGTACCTGGTGTGGGGTGTAAACATCACCACTGGGGAGACAAAGGCGGCCGGGCGTGGTGTCGGCCACCCCCTTGTGTGCCGTGCCAGCCTTCATAGGCGCTCACTAACATTACTTGCCCGAACAGTCTTTTAAGGCTATACGGGAGATCTTTGTCTTTGTAGTTACTGACCACTTTTATACACGGTTTACAACACCCACATATTTGTGAACGTGTGTGTAGAACACGTGTGTGTGTGTACACGTGGGAAATGTGTCAGCGTGAGATTGTGTATGTGTATGTTTGAGACCGTGTGTGTGTGTTGTTGTGTGTGGGGAGCGATAGTGTAGCGAGTTAGAGGCACTGCGCTACAAACTCGGCAACCCGAGTTCAACTCCCACTCACGGCCAACACCGGTGATGATTATCTGAACTGGTCCTCGGCCTCCCCTAGGTCGACTCCGCCTCAAATGAGGACCTGGTGTGGTGTGTAAACATCGCCAATGGGGAGACAAAAGTGGGCAGGCGTGGTGCTGGCCACCCACCCCCTCCGTGTGCGGGTTCTGATCTTCATAGGCGCTCGCTCTTGCCCCATCAGTCTGCTAAAGGCTACACGGGGGATCTTTGTTGTGTACTTGTGCAAGTAGTGTCAGGGTGAAAGAGGATGTGTGCGAGTGTGTGATCATTTCGTCAGCGTTACTTCACAATACTGGCCTAAAACACTAGGTTATACGTTTATACTGGTATGGTAGGAACCTCCTGGTTACACCAGCCCACAGGGGATTATTGTGTCCGTCGTGCAGGGGAGGGGCTTGGTGGGGAGGGTGGGGCTGGGTGGGGAGGGGCTGGGTGAGGGGTGGGAGGGGTGGGGCTGGGTGGGGGGGTGGGAGGGGTGGGGGGGTGGGAGGGGTGGGGCTGGGTGGGGGGCTGGTCACCCCGTTGTGCCCTTATAAAACACCAACCCACAGGGAATTATTGTATGCATCCGTCGTGTATCTAAAAATGGGAGGGATGGGGCTGGGTGGAGAGGGGAGGGTGGGGAGAGGCTGGGTGTGGAGGGTGGAGAGGGGCTGGGTGGGGAGAAGAGGGGGTGGGGAGGGGCTGGGGTGGGAGGGGTGGGGCTAAGTGGGAGGGGTGGGGCTGGGTGGGAAGGGGCTGGTCACCCCGTGGTGCCCTTATAAAACTCAACGCCGGCTTGTGCCCGCCCTCACAGTCGGGAATATTTGCGGAATACACCACGCCGCCGTTGACCCTGGCCATTGACCGAGCAACCCAACGTTCCTACCAGCTCCCTCCGCAGGAATGTGTTAGATTGACTCCGTGTGAGAGAGAGTCCGTCTGTGTGCGCGCCAGTACGTATGTCTGGGGAGGGTTAGTGTAGTGTTGTTAGTGTAGTGGGGTTAGTGTAGTCTTGTTAGTGTAGTGGGGTTAGTGTAGTGTTGTTAGTGTAATGGGGTTAGTGTAGTGTTGTTAGTGTAGTGGGGTTAGTGTAGTGTTGTTAGTGTAGTGGGGTTAGTGTAGTGGGGTTAGTGTAGTGGGGTTAGTGTAGTGGGGTTTGTGTAGTGGGGTTAGTGTAGTGTTGTTAGTGTAGTGGGGTTAGTGTAGTGTTGTTAGTGTGGTGTTGTTAGTGTGGTGGGGTTAGTGTAGTGTTGTTAGTGTAGTGTTGTTAGTGTAGTGGGGTTAGTGTAGTGTTGTTAGTGTAGTGTTGTTAGTGTGGTGGGGTTAGTGTAGTGTTGTTAGTGTAGTGTTGTTAGTGTAGTGTTGTTAGTGTAGTGTTGTTAGTGTAGTGTTGTTAGTGTAGTGTTGTTAGTGTAGCGTTGTTAGTGTAGTGTTGTTAGTGTAGTGTTGTTAGTGTAGTGGGGTTAGTGTAGTGTTGTTAGTGTAGTGTTGTTAGTGTGGTGGGGTTAGTGTAGTGTTGTTAGTGTAGTGTTGTTAGTGTAGTGGGGTTAGTGTAGTGGGGTTAGTGTAGTGTTGTTAGTGTAGTGTTGTTAGTGTGGTGGGGTTAGTGTAGTGTTGTTAGTGTAGTGTTGTTAGTGTGGTGGGGTTAGTGTAGTGTTGTTAGTGTAGTGTTGTTAGTGTAGTGGGGTTAGTGTAGTGGGGTTAGTGTAGTGGGGTTAGTGTAGTGGGGTTAGTGTAGTGGGGTTAGCGCACTGCACTACGAACCTGGTGACCCGAGTTCGATTCCCGCTCACGGCCAACACCAGTGACTGTTATCAGAACAACTCCTCGGCATCCTCACTCAGCATCAAATGAGTAGATTGCGCCACTAGGGATACAAAGGCGGCCGGGCGTGGTGTTGGCCACCTACCCCCTCGTGTGCCGTGCCGGCCAGGCTGTACGGGGGATCTTTGTCTTTGTGCGTACGCGTGACTAAGTGAATGTGTGATTGCGAGAATCAATGCATACGTGTGATTGAATGTGTGCGCAATAATAAGTGTGTAAATGAGCGTGAAAGTGAATATGTGCGATTGAATTATCGAGTTGGTGTGGAATTTAGGTTGGTAATGAAACACTCAATGTCACAATCACGTTTACACTCAGACGCTCACATTCACCCACACGTTCTCAAGCAAATCATCCATTCACTCACTTCCACACTCATATTTCACGCTTACACTCATTCTTTGACACGCACTCCAGACACACACGTGAAATAGCTCGTAAAAAAATGGTTGGAGTCTCTTAGAGACTCAAAATTCATACGAACTCACAATCACAATTATTGCGCACACACACAACCCACACGGTTATACTTCCACACACACACACCTGCACACTCTCTCACACACACAATTGCACTCGCACACACACACACACAGATGGACACTCCCTCACACAGACACAAATGGACACTCACACACACCCAGTTGTACTCTCACACACACAGTTGCGCACACACACACAGATGAACACTCCCTCACACACACACACAAATGGACACTCCCTCACACACACACAAATGGACACACACACAGTTGCACTCTCACACACACACAGTTGCGCACACACAGATGGACACACACACACAATTGCACTCTCTCTCACACACAGTTGCAATCACACACAGTTACACACTCACACCCGCAAACAGTTACACACACACTTGCACAGTCACACACTTGCACACACACACTGCACACTCACACACTCAAACAGTTACAGTTGCACACTCACACTCTCTACACACACACACTGCACACACCCACTGCACACACTTGCACACTGCACACACACTCTGCACACACACTCACATACTTGCACACACTTGCACACTCACACACAGACACACACTGGCACACCCTCACATACTTGCACACTCACACTTGCACACTCACACACACTCACACTTGCACACCCTCACATACTTGCACACTCACACTTGCACACTCACACACACTCACACTTGCACACCCTCACATACTTGCACACTCACACACACTGACACACACACACTTGCACACTCAGACCCAGGCGTGGCCCTCTTGCCATCTCGGGTTTCTGAGAAGCAGCAGCTGCTGCAGCCCTTTACTCGGTGTCTAACTCAGCTGCACAAACATCACGGGCTACTACTGCTGCTGCCCCTGACGCGCGTGTACACGGGCTAGGGTTGTACACTGGGTGGGTTGTACACGGGTTAAGGTTGTACACTGGGTGGGTTGTACACTGGGTGGATTGTACACGGGTTAAGGTTGTACACTGGGTGGGTTGTACACTGGGTGGGTTGTACACTGGTTAGTGTGGTACACTGGGTGGGTTGTACACTGGGTGGGTTGTACACGGGTTAGTGTGGTACACTGGGTGGGTTGTACACTGGGTGGGTTGTACACTGGGTGGGTTGTACACGGGTGGGTTGTACACTGGGTGGGTTGTACACGGGTTAGTGTGGTACACTGGGTGGGTTGTACACTGGGTGGGTTGTACACGGGTTAGTGTGGTACACTGGGTGGGTTGTACACTGGGTGGGTTGTACACGGGTTAGTGTGGTACACTGGGTGGGTTGTACACTGGGTGGGTTGTACACTGGTTAGTGTGGTACACTGGGTGGGTTGTACACGGGTTAAGGTTGTACACTGGGTGGGTTGTACACTGGTTAGTGTTGTACACTGGGTGGGTTGTACACTGGGTGGGTTGTACACGGGTTAAGGTTGTACACTGGGTGGGTTGTACACTGGTTAGTGTGGTACACTGGGTGGGTTGTACACGGGTTAAGGTTGTACACTGGGTGGGTTGTACACTGGTTAGTGTTGTACACTGGGTGGGTTGTACACTGGGTGGGTTGTACACGGGTTAAGGTTGTACACTGGGTGGGTTGTACACTGGTTAGTGTGGTACACTGGGTGGGTTGTACACTGGGTGGGTTGTACACGGGTTAAGGTTGTACACTGGGTGGGTTGTACACTGGTTAGTGTTGTACACGGATTAGGGTTGTACACGGATTAGGGTTGTACACGGATTAGGGTTGTACACGGATTAGGGTTGTACACTGGGTGGGTTGTACACTGGTTAGTGTTGTACACGGGCTAGGGTTGTACACGGATTAGGGTTGTACACGGATTAGGGTTGTCCAACTGGGTGGGTTGTACACGGGTTAGTGTGGTACACTGGGTGGGTTGTACACTGGTTAGTGTTGTACACGGGCTAGGGTTGTACACTGGTTAGTGTGGTACACTGGGTGGGTTGTACACGGGTTAAGGTTGTACACTGGGTGGGTTGTACACGGGTTAGTGTGGTACACTGGGTGGGTTGTACACTGGTTAGTGTGGTACACTGGGTGGGTTGTACACTGGTTAGTGTGGTACACTGGGTGGGTTGTACACTGGGTGGGTTGTACACTGGGTGGGTTGTACACGGGTTAGTGTGGTACACTGGTGGGTTGTACACTGGTTAGTGTTGTACACTGGTTAGTGTGGTACACTGGGTGGGTTGTACACAGATTATGATTGTACACATATTATGATTGTACACAGGGTGGGTTGTACACTGATTAGTGTTGTGCACAGGGTGGGTTGTACACTGATTATGACTGTGCACTGATTATGATTGTACACAGATTATGATTGTACACGGGTTAGTGCTGTACACGCATTATGGTTGCACTGTACGCAGATTACCCGCGCCTCGCACGCCGCACCACGACAGCTGTAAACGTGTTCTACTCACCAACGAAAATCGTCGTCGACCACGCGAATGACGATGAGGAACAAAAAGAAACCACGGCAATTAATAAAGAAAGTGACCGCGACGTCAATGGAGCACGCAGAGCAGGGCAGAGCGGGGCGGGCGGGCGGGCAGGGCGGGTGAGGGGGGGGTCTCCTGAGGGGAAAATCTTCGCCGGCGAATATTTTGACGGCGTTCGAAGGCGAAGTGGAGGAGGGGTAGGCGAGGCCGAGGCGCGGTTTGAAAGAGCAGGTAAAGTGACGGGGAAAGCGAGTGGTGGTTGTGATGGTGGTGGTGGTGATGGTGGAGGCCGAAGAAAAACCAGAGCGGAGCAGCGAGAGGAACCCGCCAAACCAACTGCGCGCGCCGATTGGTCCGCGACGGTCACGTGGTGCGGCAATCAGCGGTGGGGGGCGGGGCGGGTGGGGGTATGTGGGGGTGGGGCGTAGCGACCGGAAGTCTTAAGAAGGATTTTTTTTTTTAATCCGTCATTAAAAATTGTGGCCTTCTAATAATGTTTGAGAAATATACGTGTACATTTAGGTGCGCATTGCTTTGCACGTAAATAATTTGTGTTTTAAATTTCGTTTTGAAGTCGGCGGGGGGGGGGGAGGGCGAGCGGGGGCGGAAGTCGGAAGAGCGAAAATCTTGGGGGGTGGGGGGGGGTGAAATTTTTTTATTCGTTATTAAATTTGTGGCCTTAAAAGTTATATTTGTGAAGCATATACGCGTGTGTACATTCATGTCGGTATTCCTTTGCACGTAAAGAATTAGTTTATTTATTTAGTTTTGTAGTCGGTGGCGCGGGGGGGTCTTTAACTCTCGTGACGTCACATAGTCGCGCGCTGATTGGCTGATTCGGGCATGTGCACAGGCGGGTAGGCGTGACTGAAACCGGGTGGCCCTAATCGATAATAAGTATAACCCGTAAAAACAAAGTTTTTCACTCTAAATCCTTTATATGCGTGGCGGCTAGAGACCTCTCGTCCTCTGGCTTGAGATGGCTGCCACCTATGGGTCAGATGATTGTCTGCCACCATTAAGCAATTGGTAATTCAATATTTAATTTGTTTTCCCTAAACAGTGTCAAATTTTGGAAAAAAAATTTCACGAACATTAATTGTCTCGCACAACGAGTCTGTGTGCAAAATTTCAGCTCGATTGGATCACGGGAAGTGGGTTAAAAAACGACCGAAAGATTTGCACGGTCGTAAGCAAGCAAGCACGCAAGCAAGCAAGCGAACTTAATATAAAGGATTTAAAAATGGCATCGATTCTAGTCCGATTAATCAACGATTCTGTTCCAATTGTCGTCTGGTCGTGCCGCGCAGTCGATCTGTTTAACATAATCACAATTTTTGTGTTCGGGGCCGTCCATAAATGACGTCACGCACCTAGGGGTGGGGGGGGGGGTCAGACATTTGTGACGATGTGTGACGAGGGGGGGTGAGAAATGTGACGTCACATCAAAGTGCACAACTTTAAATAAATACAGACAACACGTTCTACATAGTTAAATAGATTTTTTGATAAATGTTTTCCCCTACAACATCAGAGTGCAGCGCCACATTAAATACGCACTACAATCACAATAGTTTAAAGCGATTAGAAGCATGTTTTATTTGAGGGGGGGGGGGGTAGAGCTTTGTGACGTCATATTTGAGGGGGGGGTCTGACTTTGTGACGCCGTGTGACGAGGGGCGGGGGGGGTAAAAAATCGTCCCAAATCGCGTGACGTCATTTATGGATGCCCCCTAAGTGGATGGACAACAGCCGATCAACATCAAACTCCGCTCACTATTGTAAAGATATTGCAACTACTGCACTGTAGAGCCGATCACGTGGATTTCGGATTAACCGGAGCGACATGTCCGTCCGGTTCAAGCACGTGACTTGCAATGAACATTTCCAAGTTTAACAATGTGAAACTGTTTTAGATTGTTAATTTGGGCTTAAGGGAAAATCCACGCGTTAACACATTCCTGCTGCGGAGGGAGCTGGTAGGAACGTCGGGTTGCTCGGTCAATGGCCTGCAGGGTCAACGGCGGCGTGGTGTATTCCGCAAATATGCCCGACTGTGAGGGCGGGCACAAGCCGGCGTGAGTAGGTGAAACGTTCCTTCGGAGTGGGCAGGTAGGAACTTGTCTTCTTGGTTCTTTCGGTAAAGTCACGTAGAAGGGAAGTGATAGAATAATAAAAGAAAACATAATAAAATCAAATAATTCTCACGACGTTTCGGCTACAACGCAAGCAGCCGTCTTCAGGTGACGTCATATTTGAGTGGTGGTCTGACTTCACCTGAAGACGGCTGCTTGCGTTGTAGCCGAAACGTCGTGAGAATTATTTGATTTTATTATGTTTTATTTTTATTATTTTATTATTTCCCTTCTACGTGACTTGACCGAAAGAACCAAGAAGATGAATCCCTGCAGTCACGAAAGAAGCTTTAAATCGAAACATAAAAATGTTTTATTTTTATTATTTTATTATTTCCCTTCTACGTGACTTTACCGAAAGAACCAAGAAGATGAATCCCTGCAGTCACGAAAGCTTTAAATCGAAAGGTAGGAACTTGGTTGGACAGCGTGGCGTTCAGGAAGAGGGGGGGGGGGCAGTTGGATGAGTGGGCGTGTTTACCCTTCCCCCCCCACCCTCCCCGACATCGTCAACCAATCGCGGCGTTGCTCGGTGTTCGGTGGGGAGGGGATTGCATGAGTGGGCGTGTTCACACCCCACCTCTACCAGTGGCCGCCCCGCTCGGCGTTTGGGGGGTGGGGGGGAAGTTGGATGATTGGGCGTGTTTACCTTCCCCCCACCCTCCCTCCTCGACATCCTCAACCAATCGTGACCCTGCTCGGCGGTCGGTGGGGGGGGGGTGAATGGGTGGGCTGCATTCTGATGCACGACAGACAAATAATCCCTGGTGGGCAGTGTGGAACCTGTTGCTCCTATCTTCGTTGAGTTTTATAAGGGTGAGCAGCCCCTCCTCACCCAGCCCCACCCCTTCTACCCCCACCCAGCCCCACCCTCCCCACCCAGCCCCTCCACACCCAGCCCCACCCTCCCCACCCAGCCCCTCCCCACCCTCCCCATCCAGCCCCTCCCCATCCAGCTCCTCCCCACCCAGCCCCTCCCCACCCTCCCCACCCAGCCCCTCCCCACCCACCCCTCCCAGCCCCTCCCCACCCTCCCCTCCCAGCCCCTCCCCACCCTCCCCTCCCAGCCCCTACCCACCCTCCCCACCCAGCCCCTCCCCACCTTCCCCTCCCAGCCTCTCCCCACCCTCCCCTCCCAGCCCCTCCCCACCCAGCCCCTCCTCACCCAGCCCCACCCTCCCCATCCAGCCCCTCCCCACCCTCCCCACCCAGCCCCTCCCCACCCAGCCCCTCCCCACCCAGCCCCTCCCCACGCAGCCCCACCCTCCCCACCCAGCCCCTCCCCACGCAGCCCCACCCTTCCCACCCAGCCCCTCCCCACCCTCCCCTCCCAACCAAGCCCCTCCCTCCCCACCCTCCTCTCTCCACCCAGCCCCTCCCCACCCTCCCCTCTCCACCCAGCCCCTCCCCACCCTCCCCTCCCATATTTGCACGACGGACAGAGTAATCCCCCGTGGGCTGGTGTCACCAGGAGGTGACTACCAGTATTGATTTACGTCAAAATCTCAGGTGCGCAGTTCATCCGCAAATGGGATGGACCGCTCTGGGGTAATCGAAATAAAATAACTGCGTCGTCACGTGACAAATCTAAAGTAGTGCACAAACATAAGCCGGGTAGGGCAGATTAGCCCGATAACAAATTGAAGCTACAAAAACACGAAACATATGTGGGGTGACTTGTATTAATATGTAAACAAACAAAAGTAACGTGTTACTTTTTGGTTCTTTCGGTAAAGTCACGTAGAAAGAGAAAAGAATAAATAAATAAAGCATATTCCTTTTTATTTTATCTCTCTACGTGACTTTACCGAAGGAACAAAAGAGCAACACGTTCCTTTGTCTGTTTACATATTAATACAAGTCACCCAACATGTGTTTCATGTATTTGTTGCTTAATTTTGTTATCGGGCTAAAAGAGAAAATAAAAAAATAATAATATTCATTTCTATTTTCTCTCTCTACGTGACTTTACCGAAAGAACCAAAGAGTAATTCCTGCAGTCACGAAAGCTCCAAATTAACTTTAAAGGCATGTGTGTCAAATGAAATTCGAAAACTCTAAACAGCATTGCAGCCCTCCGCAATAGAAACTGGCCCCCAAAAAACTGGACAGCACAGAACTACTTCTGAGGTCCCTTCAACGGATGTCTGGTGCGCACAGCAGTGGACCCTGGTCTCATGATCCGGGCTTCACACAGAACAGGACCCCAAGGCGCTGCTGTTTGCTTGTGGCTAGAAGATGTTGTGGCTAGGAGATGTTAACTCCCTCGATTGGTATACAGGAGGTCGTGGGTTTGATCGCGACCCTGACGCCTGCTGTGTATTTGGAGTTTGCGTGTCACTCCCTCTCTCATCATCATCACGGTGGCTAGGAGATGTTAACTCCCTCGCCTGGTATACAGGAGGTCGTGGGTTCGATCTCGACCATGACTCCTGCTGTATATTTGAAATTGCGTGTCTCTCTCACATCATCATCATCATCACGGTGGCTAGGAGATGTTAACACCCTCGCCCGGTATACAGGAGGACGTGGTTCAATCCCGACCCTGGCGCCTGCTGCTGTAGATTTCGAGTTTGCGTGTCTCTCTCTCATCATCATCACGGTGGCTAGGAGATGTTAACTGCCTCGCCTGGTATACAGGAGGTCGTGGGTTCGATCGCGACCCTGACGCCTGCTGTATATTTGGAGTTTGCGTGTCTTTCTCACATCATCATCATCAGGGTGGCTAGGAGATGTTAACTACCTCGCCTGGTCTACAGGAGGTCGTGGGTTCGATCGCGACCCTGACGCCTGTTGCTGTATGTTTGTTCGTGTGGATTTTTCTCCGGGTCCTCCAGTTTTGTCCCTGCATATTTACAATCAACATGCGTTTAGAGAATTTGGGCTGATATACATTTCAACATGACAAGCAACTTTGTCGAGCTATCATAACTGGCAAGGTCGCTTCTGAACAAGTAAACCCGTAAAAACAAAGTTTTTCACTATAAATCCTTTATATGCGTGGCGGCTAGAGTCCTCTCGTCCTCTGGCTTGAGATGGCTGCCACCTATGGGTCAGATGATTGTCTGCCAGCATTAAGCATATTGGTAATTAAATATTTAATTAGTTTTCCCTAAACAGTGTAAAATGTTGGATTTTTTTTTCACGAAAATTAATTGTCACACACAACGAGTCTGTGTGGAAAATGTCAGCTCGATTGGATCACGGGAAGTGGGTTAAAAAACGAGCGAAAGATTTGCACGGTCCTAAGCAAGCAAGCGAACTTAATATAAAGGATTTAAAAATATATTCGCCTGTGGAGGACGCGGGGATCAATCTCGCGACCTTTGGCATGGGAAGCAAGGGCGCTACCAACTGCGCTACTCCACCACGGCCTGTGGAGGGGTTACGCTCTGGGCTCTTACACTTTGACGTTCAGCCAAAGCCATGAATGCGTTCTATTTGAATATATGTAAAATAATTTTTTTTTGCCTAAAAAGTGTAAAATTTTGGGAATTTTTTTCACGAACAATAATTGTCTGGCACAACGAGTCTGTGTGGAAAATGTCAGCTCGATTGGATCACGGGAAGTGGGTTAAAAAACGACCGAAAGATTTGCACGGTCCTAAGCAAGCAAGCAAGCACGCAAGCAAGCAAGCAAGCACGCGAACTTAATATAAAGGATTTAAAAAGACGTGTGTAGCTCAGTGGATCCTTTCCTGGTAAAATAAAATTGATTCGTTTTCATAGTTTAAGTCGGCAGCACCACGTGGCATTCAGCACACGGTCTCACGGAACCTTTGTTCAGCCCAGTTGGTCAGTACCACCTGGTGTGGAAAACGCTACCATTAACCAGAGGTCGCAACCGGGTACCCGATACCCGTACCCTACCCGATACCCGGCTACCCGTACCCGGCCGGGTACGGGTAGCCGTTTGCGACTCTGGTGCGGCCGGGTACGGGTAGGCCGTGAGTCACTGGTGAGTCACCGTTTGTCACTCATTTCCCAACGTCTTGTCTCTTCTCACAATTCAAGTTCCTAGAATCAACCCACCCGCGCCTGCAACATGGCTTCATCCCAGAGGTCGCAATCAGGCACCCGATACCCGTACCCTACCCGTACCCGGCCGGGTATGGGTAGGGTACGGGTACGGCCGGGTACGGGTACCCGTTTGCGACCCTGGTGCGGCCGGGTACGGGTACGGGTAAGGAATCAAAACCCGTTTACGACCTCTGCCATTACCCCCCCCCCCCAACCACCGCCTCTTGAACGAAGCTGAGTTGGAGCTGCAATCTTTTCCACTGTCGAGCCAAACTCCAGAAATTTCTCAGTGAAGTCCTAAGTTCTGTCAAAATTTGTGCAACAATATTAATAATACAAACAGTACTGGTAGAAACATCCTGGTTACACCAGCCTACAGGGGATTATTGTGTCCGTCCGTCCGTCGTGCATCCAAAAATGGGAGGGGTGGGGCTAGGTGGAGAGGGGAGGGGCTGGGTGGGGAGGGTGGGGAGGGGCTGGGAGGGGCTGGTCACCCCGTGGTGCCCTTATAAAACTCAACGTTTAACCTACTCACGCCGGCTTGTGCCCGCCCTCACAGTCGGCCATATTTACGGGATACACTACGCCGCCGTTGACCCTGGCCATTGACCGAGCAACCCAACGTTCCTACCAGCTCCCTCCGCAGCAGGACAATGTGTTTTGGGTTAAATCGCGTGAATGTAATTGTGTCGTCAAGCCCACCACCGCCCGGCCGACACAGCCAATTAGTAAGGTTTGTCACGTCAACAAAAACGTTCCAAACTAGTTACTACTTCAACATTGGCCGCTGTGTAAATGTGGGCAAAGCAGCAGCAGCAGCAACAACAACAACAACAAAACAGTCCCAGACCACACCAAGATAACACCACACAGTAGTCCATAAATAAAATGGCACATCAACATTGATGTAATTCTCATCAGGACCCACATCAGAGGTCGCAACCGGGTACCCGATACCTATACCCTACCCGATACCCGGCTACCCGTACCCGGCCGGGTACGGGTACGCGTAGCCGTTTGCGACCCTGGTGCGGCCGGGTACGGGTACGGGTAGGCCGTGAGTCACTGATGAGTAACCGTTTGTCACTCATTTCGGGTAGGGTACGGGTAGGGAACGGGTACCCGTACCCGGCCGGGTACGGGTACACATTTGTGACCCTGGTGCGGCCGGGTACGGGTACGGGTAAGGAATCAAAACCCGTTTGTGACCTCTGACCCACATTGATACAAACCCGTGGGGTCTCCAACCCGTATCACACACTCTGTCTCTCTTACTCGCGCCTCTATTTACGTGCTATGAAGTAGGGGCATTGCCCGAAACGTTGCCTATTATATGCATTTTTCCCTTTTAAGGCCACACACACACACACAGGCACGCAGTGTTATTGATTGCGGAACGTACTGAGTTTGTTTTGAACCGTAAAACATATTTGCGATCGAGAGATGAACTTCTCACATGAAATCATTGTTCGCATTGGCTATCCTTGGTGGCAGCGATCGGACGTTATTCTGCTGCCAAGAAGTTGGCTCAAAGGTTGTGAAGAGGGGGCCCCCCGTTCGTGGTTGTGTAATGAAGCGTTCATAAACATTAAACCAGCCAATTCAATTATCCCAACTATACTCGTGAAACATTGCCAATTCACGCAAGGGTGACCTGAGTCACATTTAAGTGAATTACACAGACAATACACAATCATTCCCACCTCTCACGACACAGAACCTGGCCATATCATTACACGGACTAAGGGGCCGTCCATAAATGACGTCACTTACCTGGGGGGGAGGGGGGGGGGGCAGACATTTGTGACGATGTGTGACCAGGGTCAACGGCGGCGTGGTGTATTCCGCAAATATGCCCGACTGTGAGGGCGGGCACAAGCCGGCGTGAGTAGGTTAAACGTTGAGTTTTATAAGGGCACCACGGGGTGACCAGCCCCTCCCCACCCAGCCCCACCCCTCAACACCCTCCCTTCCCCACCCAGCCCCACCCTCCCCACCCAGCCCCACCCTCCCGACCCAGCACCACCCTCCCCACCCAGCCCCTCCCCACCCTCCCCTCCCCACCCAGCCCCACCCTCCCCACCCAGCCCCTTCCCACCCAGCCCCACCCCTCCCACCCAGCCCCACCCTCCCCACCCAGCCCCTCCTCACCCTCCCCACCCAGCCCCTCCCCACCCTCCCCTCCCCACCATCCCCACCCAGCCCCTCCCCACCCTCCTCACCCAGCCCCTCCTCACCCTCCCCACCCAGCCCCTCCCCACCCTCCCCTCCCCACCATCCCCACCCAGCCCCTCCCCACCCTCCCTCCCCACCCAGCCCCACCATCCCCACCCAGCCCCTCCCCACCCTCCCTCCCTACCCAGCCCCACCCCTCCCAGCCCCTCCCCACCCAGCCCCACCCCTCCCACCCAGCCCCACCCTGCCCACCCAGCCCCTCCTCACCCTCCCCACCCAGCCCCTCCCCACCCTCCCCTCCCCACCATCCCCACCCAGCCCCTCCCCACCCTCCCCACCCAGCCCCTCCTCACCCTCCCCACCCAGCCCCTCCCCACCCTCCCCTCCCCACCATCCCCACCCAGCCCCTCCCCACCCTCCCTCCCTACCCAGCCCCACCCCTCCCAGCCCCTCCCCACCCTCCCCTCCCCACCCAGCCCCTCCCCACCCTCCCCACCCAGCCCCTCCCCACCCTCCCCTCTTCACCCAGCCCCACCCCTCCCATTTTTGGATGCACGACGGACGGACGGATACAATAATCCCCTGTGGGCTGGTGTAACCAGGAGGTTCCCATCAGTAACACGCACTACAATGACAATAGTTTAAAGCGATTTGAAGCATGTTTTTTTTTTGGGGGGGGGGGGGGGGCAAAGCTTTGTGACGTTATATTTGAGGGGGGGGGGGGGTCTGACTTTTTGTGACGCCGTGTGACGAGGGGGGGGGGAGGTCAAAAATCCTCCAAAATCACGTGACGTCATTTATGGACGACCCATAAGCCGTTTGGGTTGACTGCTATGCTATTGCGAAGCATTATGTAAAGTAGGTGGGGCATGTGTGTTACTGTTGTGGAGTGACTCATGCAGCCAGCTATGGCTGCAGGATTGTGGTAGTACATGTTGTTTATGCCATTTATTGTGAAAATTCCGTCACAGTTCCTATGATCGCTGTTTCATTGCTTTCATGGCTTTATTTTGGTGATTTCGAAAAGTGTTTTGGTTTGGCCATGTTTGTGTTGTTGTAGTACAGAGTTAGACTGATGGCCTTAATCTAAGTTGTCTTATGGTTGTTGTTGTTGTTGTTTGACTTGCATCCCACTGAGATTTTTGCACACAGCGTCGGTGTACGGTGTTTTTTCTGCAATGTTTTTGCTGTCTTTTCTTGAATTTTCTGTTTGCACTCAGTCACACATTCACTTTAAGATGTTTTTTGTCCATGTTTTTTTTTGTGTTTGTTGTGGTTGCACCCGATTCAAGAGCCGAATGGCTCACAGGGCTATACCTAATACATGAACTTGAACATTCATGACGTCTAAAGGTATAACCTTCCACGCTGCAGCTTTTAGATTGTAAACATTTTAATTAAATTCTCTTTAAATGTCTGCGTGACCCCCCCGTGACCCCCCCGTGACCTCACGGCTGCCCGCTGAACGTTGCTGTTGCTATGCGGTGGACTCAAGAGTCGGTCACGTGACCGCTGCGACCAATCACGCACGGTGGTACGGTAGAGGGCGGGGTCTGATGGTCGTGGTCTGTTTAGAAAGGGGCGTGGTCTGGGTGGAAAGGGGCGTGGTCTGGGTGGAAAGGGGCGTGGTCTGGGTGGAAAGGGGCGTGGTCTGGGTAGAAAGGGGCGTGGTCTGAGTAGAAAGGGGCGTGGTCTGGTTGGAAAGGGGCGTGGTCTGTGTGGAAAGGGGCGTGGTCTGGGCACGCCGAGTGATAACCGCGATCAGTAGGGGATGAGACAGTGAGACAGTGAAGACAGTGCACCTCGCCTGAGTGTCCGTGAGTATCTACACGTGTCTCTGTGTGTCTGTGTGTCTGTGTGTGTGTGTCTGTGTCTCTGTGTGTCTGTGTGTGAGTCTGTGTGTGTGTGTGTGAGTCTGTGTCTCTGTGTGTCTCTGTGTGTCTGTGTGTCTCTGTGTGTGAGTCTGTGAGTCTGTGTGTGTGTGTGAGTCTGTGTCTCTGTGTGTCTCTGTGTGTCTGTGTGTCTCTGTGTGTCTGTGTGTCTTTGTGTGTGTCTGTGTCTCTGTGTGTCTCTGTGTGTCTGTGTGTCTCTGTGTGTCTGTGTGTCTGTGTGTGTCTGTGTGTGTGTCTGTGTGTGTGTCTGTGTCTCTGTGTGTCTCTGTGTGTCTGTGTGTGTCTGTGTCTCTGTGTGTCTGTGTGTGAGTATCTCTATGTGTCTCTGTGTGTGAGTCTGTGTCTCTGTGTCTCTGTGTGTCTGTGTGTGAGTCTGTCTCTGTGTGTGTGTCTGTGTGTGAGTCTGTGTCTCTGTGTGTCTGTGTGTGTCTGTGTCTCTGTGTTTCTCTGTGTGTCTGTGTGTGAGTCTGTGTCTCTGTGTGTGAGTCTGTGTCTCTGTGTCTCTGTGTGTCTGTGTGTGAGTCTGTCTCTATGTGTGTGTCTGTGTGTGAGTCTGTGTCTCTGTGTGTCTGTGTCTCTGTGTGTGTGTCTGTGTGTGAGTCTGTGTCTCTGTGTGTGAGTCTGTGTCTCTGTGTGTCTGTGTGTGAGTCTGTGTCTCTGTGTGTCTGTGTGTGTCTGTGTCTCTGTGTGTGAGTCTGTGTCTCTGTGTGTGAGTCTGTGTCTCTGTGTGTCTGTGTGTGAGTCTGTGTGTGAGTCTGTGTGTCTGTGTCTCTGTGTGTCTGTGTGTCTGTGTGTGTGTCTGTGTCTCTGTGTGTCTGTGTGTGAGTCTGTGTCTCTGTGTCTCTGTGTGTCTGTGTGTGAGTCTGTGTCTCTGTGTGTCTGTGTGTGAGTCTGTGTCTCTGTGTGTGTGTGTCTGTGAATGTGTCCCTGTGTGTCTGTGAATGTGTCTCTGTGTCTCTGTGTGTGAGTCTGTGTCTCTGTGTGTGTGTGTCTCTGTGAATGTGTCCCTGTGTGTCTGTGAATGTGTCTCTGTGTCTCTGTGTGTGAGTCTGTGTCTCTGTGTATCTGTGTCTCTGTGAATGTGTCTCTGTGTGCCTGTGAATGTGTCCCTGTGTGTCTGTGTGTGAGTCTGTGAGTGAGTCTGTCTCTGTGTGTGTGTGTCTGTGTCTCTGTGTGTGTGTCTGTGTCTCTGTGTGTGAGTCTGTGTCTCTGTGTGTGTGTCTGTGTCTCTGTGTGTGTGTCTGTGTCTCTGTGAGTGAGTCTGTGTCTCTGTGAGTGAGTCTGTGTCTCTATGTCCACCAACACCCGGTGACGATTATCTTGAACCGGTCCTGGGCCTCGCCTAGATCGACTCAGCCTCAGATTTAGTACCTGGCGCGATGTCTGAACATCGCCGTTAAGGAGACAAAGGCGGCCGGGCGTGGTGCTGCTCGCTAACAGCACTTGCCCCCACAGTCCGCCAAGGCTATAGGGGTGACCTTTGTCTCGGCTCGGCTCAAGCTTGAGCCGCTCAGTTGCTTCCCAGCGGCTCCGGCTCAGCCTCGTGGAAATGCTGAGCCTGGCTGGGAGCGTGGCTCTGAGTCGGCTCGAGTTGAGCTTGGCTCTGAGCCGGCTCGAGATCAAGCTTGGCTCTGGCTCTGAGTCGGCTCGAGATCAAGCTTGGCTCTGGCTCTGAGTCGGCTCGAGATCAAGTTTGGCTCTGGCTCTGAGTCGGCTCGAGATCAAGCTTGGCTCTGGCTCTGAGTCGGCTTGAGTTAAGCGTGGCTCTGAACCGGCTCGAGTTGAGCTTGGCTCTGAGTCGGCTCGAGATCAAGCTTGGCTCTGGCTCTGAGTCGGCTCGAGATCAAGCGTGGCTCTGGCTCTGAGTCACCTCGAGATCAAGCTTGGCTCTGGCTCTGAGTCGGCTCGAGATCAAGCTTGGCTCTGGCTCTGAGTCGGCTCGAGATCAAGCGTGGCTCTGGCTCTGAGTCACCTCGAGATCAAGCTTGGCTCTGGCTCTGAGCCGGCTCGAGATCAAGCTTGGCTCTGGCTCTGAGTCACCTCGAGATCAAGCTTGGCTCTGGCTCTGAGTCGGCTCGAGATCAAGCTTGGCTCTGGCTCTGAGTCGGCTCGAGTTGAGCGTGGCTCTGGCTCTGAGTCGGCTCGAGATCAAGCGTGGCTCTGGCTCTGAGTCACCTCGAGATCAAGCTTGGCTCTGGCTCTGAGTCGGCTCGAGATCAAGCTTGGCTCTGGCTCTGAGTCGGCTCGAGATCAAGCGTGGCTCTGGCTCTGAGTCACCTCGAGATCAAGCTTGGCTCTGGCTCTGAGCCGGCTCGAGATCAAGCTTGGCTCTGGCTCTGAGTCACCTCGAGATCAAGCTTGGCTCTGGCTCTGAGTCGGCTCGAGATCAAGCTTGGCTCTGGCTCTGAGTCGGCTCGATTTGAGCGTGGCTCTGGCTCTGAGTCACCTCGAGATCAAGCTTGGCTCTGGCTCTGAGTCGGATCGAGTTCAGTTTGCCTCTGGCTCTGAGTCACCTCGAGATCAAGCGTGGCTCTGGCTCTGAGTCGGCTCGAGATCAAGCTTGGCTCTGGCTCTGAGTCGGCTCGAGATCAAGCTTGGCTCTGAGTCGGCTCGAGATCAAGCTTGGCTCTGGCTCTGAGTCACCTCGAGTTCACCTTGGCTCTGGCTCTGAGTCGGCTCGAGATCAAGCTTGGCTCTGGCTCTGAGCCGGCTCGAGATCAAGCTTGGCTCTGGCTCTGAGTCGGCTTGAGTTAAGCGTGGCTCTGAACCGGCTCGAGTTGAGCTTGGCTCTGAGTCGGCTCGAGATCAAGCTTGGCTTTGGCTCTGAGTCGGCTCGAGATCAAGCGTGGCTCTGGCTCTGAGTCACCTCGAGATCAAGCTTGGCTCTGGCTCTGAGTCGGCTCGAGATCAAGCTTGGCTCTGGCTCTGAGTCGGCTCGAGATCAAGCGTGGCTCTGGCTCTGAGTCACCTCGAGATCAAGCTTGGCTCTGGCTCTGAGCCGGCTCGAGATCAAGCTTGGCTCTGGCTCTGAGTCACCTCGAGATCAAGCTTGGCTCTGGCTCTGAGTCGGCTCGAGATCAAGCTTGGCTCTGGCTCTGAGTCGGCTCGAGTTGAGCGTGGCTCTGGCTCTGAGTCACCTCGAGATCAAGCTTGGCTCTGGCTCTGAGTCGGATCGAGTTCAGCTTGCCTCTGGCTCTGAGTCACCTCGAGATCAAGCGTGGCTCTGGCTCTGAGTCGGCTCGAGATCAAGCTTGGCTCTGGCTCTGAGTCGGCTCGAGATCAAGCTTGGCTCTGGCTCTGAGCTGGCTCGAGTTGAGCTTGGCTCTGGCTCTGAGTTGGCTCGAGTTTGGCGTGGCTCTGAGCCGGCCTGTTTCGATCAGTAGTGTGCGAGGTGCACCTAGCCTGGCACAGGACCTCCGGCGTCATCACCGTCAGCTTGTGAACGACAGCTGCTGCTGGGGTAGTTTTAGAATGCAGTGGGGAGCGGTGGCGCACTGGTTAGCGCACTCCACTGCGAACCCGGCGACCCTGAATGTTCTATTTTCGGCCACGGATAACGTCGGCGTCGAGTGACATCTGAACCGGTGGGTGTTTGGGCATCCCCTGGGTTGACTCGGCCTTAAATGAGTACCACTTTCGCCGTGTGTAAACATTAGCGGTGGGGAGACAAAGGCGGTCGGTGTAGCAGCACTTGCCCCTGCGGTATCTTACTGTCGACACGCGGGATTTGTGTGCCTGTGTGGACACGTTGAGTCTGTTCGGTGGTGTACACGATTATGTAACTGCAGGATGTTTGCGAGGCGTGTGCGTGTGTGTGTGTCTGTGCGCTTGTGTGTGTGTATGTGAGGAGCGGTGGCGCAGCGGTTAGCGCTACGCTGCGCTACGAACCCGGCGACCCGAGTTCGATTCCCGCTCACGGCCGCCAACACCCGGTGACGATTATCTGAACCGGTCCTGCCCCCCCCTTCCTCCTAGGTCGGCTCAGCCTCAAATGAGTACTTGGTGCGGTGTGTAAACATCGCTAGCACTGGGGAGACAAAGGCGGCCGGGCGTGGTGCTGGCCACCCACCCCCTCGTGTGCCACAGAGCCGGCCTTCATAGGTGCTACTCGCCAACAGCACTTGCCCCAACAGTCTGTGCAGGCTTCACGGGGGGGGGGGATCTTTGTCTTTGTGTGTGGGTGTGTGCGTGTATGTGTGTGGGTATGTGTGTGTGTGTGGGTATATGTGTGTGTGGGTATATGTGTGTGTGTGTGGGTATGTGTGTGTATGGGTATGGGGAGCGGTAGTGTAGCGGTTAGCGCGCTGCGCTATGAACCTGGCGACCCGGGTTCGATTCCCGCTCACGGCTAACACCAGTGACGATTATCTGAACCGGTCCTGGGCCTCCCCTAGGTCGACTCAGCCTTAAATGAGTACCTGGTGCGGTGTGTAAACATCGCCACTGGGGAGACAAAGGCGGTCGGGCGTGGTGCTGGCCACCCACCCCCTCGTGTACCGTTCCGGCCTTCATAGGTGCTCGCTAACAGCACTTGCCCCTACAGTCTATTAAGGCTACACGGGGGATCTTTGTTCTGTCTTTGTCTTTGTGGGTATGTGTGTGTGTGTGGGTATGTGTGTGTGTGTGGGTATATGTGTGTGTGTGGGTATGTGTGTGTGTGGGTATGTGTGTGTGTGTGGGTATGTGTGTGTATGGGTATATGTGTGTGTGGGTATGTGTGTGTGTGTGTGTGGGTATGTGTGTGTGTGCGTGTGGGTGTGTTGTCGTGTGTAAGTGTGGTTGTGCGTGTGGGTATGTGTGGGTGTGTGTGGGTATGTGTGTGTGTGGGTATGTGTGTGTGTGTGCGTGTGGGTGTGTTGTCGTGTGTAAGTGTGGTTGTGCGTGTGGGTATGTGTGTGTGTGTGGGTATGTGTGTGTGTGTGGGTATGTGTGTGTGTGTGGGTATGTGTGTGTGTGTGGGTATGTGGGTGTGTGTGTGTATGTGTGTGTATCAAATTTTGGAGGGGGGGGGGGGGGTTCGGGTTTCCCGATCATGGTTACATAACGACCCTGGCACGGTTTGGGTGACTTTCCACCTCGCCCCAACCTCAACTGTGCCAACTCCAACAGCAGCAGCAGCAGCAACAACCACATTCTTTCTAGACCAGCGCTCTTCTTAACTCATTTTCAGGGGGGAGGGGGTGGGGGGCACACGATAAGACACAATCAGTGCGTCTGCCAGGGAGCCTAAGCTTTCTGTTGATGAAACCCGCATTGGAGAGCTTCAAAATAAACTGGATTGATGCGAGGGCTGCCACCACGTCATTTGAAACCATTGTGGGTTTGACAGCAGCATGATGATGGGGGGGGGGGGGGGGTGTTCACATTTGTTGCGCGTTCAATTTGTCGCGCGTTCACATTTGTCGCGCGTTCACATTGTCGCGCGTTCACATTTGTCGCGCGTTCACATTTGTCGCGCGTTCACATTTGTCGCGCGTTCACATTGTCGCGCGTTCACATGTTGTCGCGCGGGTTCACATTTGTCGCGCGTTCACATTTGTCGCGCGTTCACATTTGTCGCGCGTTCACATTTGTCGCGCGTTCACATTACCGTTCACATTTGTCGCGCGTTCACATTTGTCGCGCGTTCACATTTGTCGCGCGTTCACATTTGTCGCGCGTTCACATTTGTCGCGCGTTCACATTGTCGCGCGTTCACATTGTCGCGCGTTCACATTTGTCGCGCGTTCACATTTGTCGCGCGTTCACATTTGTCGCGCGTTCACATTTGTCGCGCGTTCACATTTGTCGCGCGTTCACATTTGTCGCGCGTTCACATTTGTCGCGCGTTCACATTTGTCGCGCGTTCACATTTGTCGCGCGTATCACATTTGTCGCGCGTTCACATTTGTTCGCGCGTTCACATTTGTCGCGCGTTCACATTTGTCGCGCGTTCATCATTTGTCGCGCGTTCACATTTGTCGCGCGTTCACATTTGTCGCGCGTTCACATTTGTCGCGCGTTCACATTTGTCCGCGCGTTCACATTTGTCGCGCGTTCACATTTGTCGCGCGTTCACATTTGTCGCGCGTTCACATTTGTCGCGGCGTTCACATTTGTCGCGCTGTTCACATTTGTCGCGTGTTCACATTTGGCGCGTGTTCACATTTGTCGCGTGTTCACATTTGTCGCGGTTCACATTTGTCGCGTGTTCACATTTGTCGCGGTTCACTTTGTAGCGTGTCACATTTGTCGCGTGTTCACATTTGTCGCGTGTTCACATTTGTCGCGTGTTCACATTTGTCGCGTGTTCACATTTGTCGCGTGTTCACATTTGTCGCGTGTTCACATTTGTCGCGTGTTCACATTTGTCGCGTGTTTCACATTTGTCGCGTGTTCACATTTGTCGCGTGTTCACATTTGTCGCGTGTTCACATTTGTCGCGTGTTCACATTTGTCGCGTGTTCACATTGTCGCGTGTTCACATTTGTCGGCGTTCACATTTGTCGCGTGTTCACATTTGTCGCGTGTTCACAATTTGTCGCGGTGTTCACAATTTGTCGCGTGTTCACATTTGTCGCGTGTTCACATTTGTCGCGTGTTCACATTTGTCGCGTGTTCACATTTGTCGGCGTGTTCACATTTGTCGCGGTTACATTTGTCGCGCGTTTCACATTTGTCGCGCGTTCACATTTGTCGCGCGTTCACATTTGTCGCGCGTTCACATTTGTCGGCCGTTCACAATTTGTCGCGCGTTCACATTGTCGCGCGTTCACATTTGTCGCGCGTTCACATTTGTCGCGCGTTCACATTTGTCTGCGCGTTCACATTTGTCGCGCGTTCACATTGTCGCGCGTTCACATTTGTCGCGCGTTCACATTTGTCGCGCGTTTTCACATTTGTCGCGCGTTCACATTTGTCGCGCGTTCACATTGTCGCGCGTTCACATTTGTCGCGCGTTCACATTTGTCGCGGTTCACCTTTGTCGCGCGTTACATTTGTCGCCGTTCACATTGTCGCGCGTTCACATTTGTCGCGCGTTCACATTTGTCGCGCGTTCACATTTGTCGCGCGTTCACATTTGTCGCGCGTTCCACATTTGTCGCGCGTTCACATTTGTCGCGCGTTCACATTTGTCGCGCGTTCACATTTGTCGCGCGTTCACATTTGTCGCGCGTTCACATTTGTCGCGCGTTCACATTGTCGCGCGGTTCACATTTGCGGCGTTCACATTTGTCGCGCGTTCACATTTGTCGGCGTTCACATTTGTCGCGCGTTCACATTTGTCGCCGGCTTTCAATTTGTCGCGCGTTCACATTTGTCGCGCGTTCACATTTGTCGCGCGTTCACATTTGTCGCGCGTTCACATTTGTCGCGCGTTCACATTTGTCGCGCGTTCACATTTGTCGCGCGTTCACATTTGTCGCGCGTTCACATTGTCGCGCGTTCACATTTGTCGCGCGTTCACATTTGTCGCGCGTTCACATTGGTCGCGCGTTCACATTTGTTCGCGCGGTCACATTTGTCCGCGTTCACATTTGTCGCGCGTTCACGATTTTGTCGCGCGTTCACATTTGTCGCGCGTTCACAATTGTCGCGCGTTCACATTTGTCGCGCGTTCACATTTGTCGCGCGTTCACATTTGTCGCGCGTATCACATTGTTCGCGCGTTCACATTTGTCGCGCGGTTCACATTGTCCGCGGTTCAACATTTGTCGCGCGTTCACATTTGTCGCGCGGTTCACATTTGGCGCGCGTTCACATTTGTTCGCGTGTTCACATTTGTCGCGCGTTCACATTTGTCGCGCGTTCACATTTGTCGCGCGTTCACATTTTGGCGCGCGTTCACATTTGTCGCGCGTTCACATTGTCGCGTGTTCACATTGTCGCGTGTTCACATTTGTCGCGCGTTTCACATTTGTCGCGCGTTCACATTTGTCGCGCGTTCACATTTTGTCGCGCGTGTCACATTGCGTTCACATTTGTCGCGCGTTCACATTTGTCGCGCGTTCACATTTGTCGCGCGTTCACATTTGTCGCGCGTTCACATTTGTCGCGCGTTCACATTTGTCGCGCGTTCACATTTGTCGCGCGTTCACATTTGTCGCGCGTTCACATTTGTCGCGCGTTCACATTTGTCGCGCGTTCACATTTGTCGCGCGTTCACATTTGTCGCGCGTTCACATTTGTCGCGCGTTCACATTTGTCGCGCGTTCACATTTGTCGCGCGTTCACATTTGTCGCGCGTTCACATTTGTCGCGCGTTCACATTTGTCGCGCGTTCACATTTGTCGCGCGTTCACATTTGTCGCGCGTTCACATTTGTCGCGCGTTCACATTTGTCGCGCGTTCACATTTGTCGCGCGTTCACATTTGTCGGCGTTCACATTTGTCGCGCGTTCACATTTGTCGCGCGTTCACATTTGTCGCGCGTTCACATTTGTCGCGCGTTCACATTTGTCGCGCGTTCACATTTGTCGCGCGTTCACATTTGTCGCGCGTTCACATTTGTCGCGCGTTCACATTTGTCGCGCGTTCACATTTGTCGCGCGTTCACATTTGTCGCGCGTTCACATTTGTCGCGCGTTCACATTTGTCGCGCGTTCACATTTGTCGCGCGTTCACATTTGTCGCGCGTTCACATTTGTCGCGCGTTCACATTTGTCGCGCGTTCACATTTGTCGCGCGTTCACATTTGTCGCGCGTTCACATTTGTCGCGCGTTCACATTTGTCGCGCGTTCACATTTGTCGCGCGTTCACATTTGTCGCGCGTTCACATTTGTCGCGCGTTCACATTTGTCGCGCGTTCACATTTGTCGCGCGTTCACATTTGTGGCGCGTTCACATTTGTCGCGCGTTCACATTTGTCGCGCGTTCACATTTGTCGCGCGTTCACATTTGTCGCGCGTTCACATTTGTCGCGCGTTCACATTTGTCGCGTGTTCACATTTGTCGCGTGTTCACATTTGTCGCGCTGTCACATTTGTCGCGGTTCACATTTGTCGCGTGTTCACATTTGTCGCGTGTTCACATTTGTCGCGTGTTCACATTTGTCGCGTGTTCACATTTGTCGCGTGTTCACATTTGTCGCGTGTTCACATTTGTCGCGTGTTCACATTTGTCGCGTGTTCACATTTGTCGCGTGTTCACATTTGTTCGCGTGTTCACATTTGTCGCGTGTTCACATTTGTCGCGTGTTTCACATTGTCGCGTGTTCACATTTGTCGCGTGTTCACATTTGTCGCGTGTTCACATTGTCCGCGTGTTCACATTTGTCGCGTGTTCACATTTGTCCGCGTGTTCACATTTGTCGCGTGTTCACATTTGTCGCGTGTTCACATTTGTCGCGTGTTCACATTTGTCGCGTGTTCACATTTGTCGCGTGTTCACATTTGTCGCGGTTCACATTTGTCGCGTGTTCACATTTGTCGCGTGTTCACATTTGTCGCGTGTTCACATTTGTCGCGTGTTTCACATTTGTCGCGGTTCACATTTGTCGCGTGTCACATTTGTCGCGTGTTCACATTTGTCGCGTGTTCACATTTGTCGCGTGTTCACATTTGTCGCGTGGTTCACATTTGTCGCGTGTTCACATTTGTCGCGTGTTCACATTTGTCGCGTGTTCACATTTGTCGCGTGTTCACATTTGTCGCGTGTTCACATTTGTCGCGTGTTCACATTTGTCGCGTGTTCACATTTGTCCGCGGTTCACATTTGTCGCGTGTTCACATTTGTCGCGTGTTCACATTTGTCGCGCGTTCACATTGTCGCGCGTTCACATTTGTCGCGCGTTCACATTTGTCGCGCGTTCACATTTGTCGCGCGTTCACATTTGTCGCGCGTTCACATTTGTCGCGCGTTCACATTTGTCGCGCGTTCACATTTGTCGCGCGTTCACATTTGTCGCGCGTTCACATTTGTCGCGCGTTCACATTTGTCGCGCGTTCACATTTGTCGCGCGTTCACATTTGTCGCGCGTTCACATTCGCGCGGTTCAATTGTCGCGCGTTCACATTTGTCGCGCGTTCACATTTGTCGCGCGTTTCACATTTTGTCGCGCGTTCACATTTGTCGCGCGTTCACATTTGTCGCGCGTTCACATTTGTCGCGCGTTCACATTTGTCGCAGCGTTCACATTTGTCGCGCGTTCACATTTGTCGCGCGTTCAACATTTGTCGCGCGTTCACATTTGTCGCGCGTTCACATTTGTCGCGCGTTCACATTTGTCGCGCGTTCACATTTGTCGCGCGTTCACATTGTCGCGCGTTCACATTTGTCGCGCGTTCACATTTGTCGCGCGTTCACATTTGTCGCGCGTTCACATTTGTCGGCGCGTTCACATTTGTCGCGCGTTCACATTTGTCGCGCGTTCACATTTGTCGCGCGTTCACATTTGTCGCGCGTTCACATTTGTCGCGCGTTCACATTTGTCGCGCGTTCACATTTGTCGCGCGTTCACATTTGTCGCGCGTTCACATTTGTTGCGTGTTGGCGGCAGAGGACCGCACGTCAGAGGGCGGCACGGTAGGCCCCCAGGGGCCCAACAGTGGCCCACTCGGGCCTGGCGGTGAAGAGCGTCGCTCTAGAGTATCGCCTGCACTCTGAACCCTGACCCTGACCTAAACATCTTCTTGGTTCTTTCGGTAAAGTCACGTAGAATGGAAATAATAAAATAATAAAAATAAAACATAAAATATCTTCTTGGTTCTTTCCTTAAAGTCACGTAGAATGGAAATAATAAAATAATAAAATTGAAACATAATAAATATCTTGTTGGTTCTTTCGGTAAAGTCACGTAGAAGGGAAGTAATAAAATAATAAAAATAAAACATTATAAAATATCTTCTTGGTTCTTTCGGTAAAGTCACGTAGAATGGAAATATAAAATAATAAAAATAAAACATAAAATATCTTATTGGTTCTTTCGTTAAAGTCACGTAGAATGGAAATAATAAAATAATTAAAATAAAACATAATAAAATAATATATATTATTTTTATTATTTTATTACTTCCCTTCTACGTGACTTTACCGAAATAACCAAGAAGATGAATCCCTGCAGTCACGAAAGCTTTAAATCGAAATCTGACCTGTACACTCACCGTAACCCTCGCTCTGCCCTTAACCCCTCATCCTAACTCCGACCTTAATCCTGACCCGAGCCCTAACCCCCTACCCTTAGCTCGAACCCTCACCTTATCCTCTAACTCGGAACCCTTGACCGCAACCTAAGCCATATTGCTGACCAACGCTGACCCTGTTTCTACCACTAAGTCTGCCCTAATCATATTCCTCCCATAATCAACGTTTTTGGGTTTAGATCGCGTTATTTATAAATGTGTCGTAACCCTCCACCACCCGACACGGCCAATCAGTAAAAAAAGTGTCACGTTGACAAAAGACAAATAGTTCACTGCTTTAGCCCCACACCGGTGTGTTGAAGCGTGAAACCACAACATTTACAATTTGAGTAGCGCGACGTTTCGCTGGTAATTGCATCCAGCATCATCGGGCAATTCGCCAGAATGGTGAGGCTCTGCTGTGTCTCCCGTTCTTATATAGAGCAGCAGCAGCAGGGTGACGTCATCATCAACTCATATTCCTCCCACGAACTCGGCCCGAACCTAACAGCAACCCTAACTCTTGACCCTTCTCGTACCACTCCTGGCGCCACGGCCCATGCCAACTCTTTGTACGCAGCGTGGACGGGCGGTGCTTATTCTGTACGATTTAATTGTTTACGTACATGATGTTTAGATTTGTGCACGATACATTTCGGGCGCATCTTGTAATTGTATTGCTTGTCACGGTCGAACCCAAATCAAGACCCGATTGGCTCACGGGGTAAATCCTAATCAATGAATTGAACTCTCACCTCTTTTCCAATGATGTTTAGATTTGTGCACGATACATTTTGGGTGCATCTTGTAATTGTATCGCTTGTTGCGGTCGAACCCAAATCAAGAGCCGATTGGCTCACGGGGTAAGTCCTAATCAATGAATTGAACTCTCACCTCTTTTCCAATGATGTTTAGATTTGTGTACAATACATTTCGGGCGCATCTTGTAATTGTATTGCTTGTCGCGGTCGAACCCAAATCAAGAGCCGATTGGCTCACGGGGTAAGTCCTAATCAATGAACTGAGCTCTCACCTCTTAATTCTAGATTTGAAGCTTTCGCGACTGCAAGGATGCATACTCTTATTTTTTTCGGTAAAGTCACGTAGGTAAAAAAATGAAATGAATAAAAATAAAAGGATAAAAATTAACCCGTAAAAACAAAGTTTTTCACTATAAACCCTTTATATGCGTGGCGGCTAGAGTCCTCTCGTCCTCTGGCTTGAGATGGCTGCCACCTATGGGTCAGATGATTGTCTGCCACCATTAAGCAATTGGTAATTAAATATTTTAAAAAAATTTCTCGAAACAGTGTAAAATTTTGGAAAAAAAATTTTCACGAACATTTTTTTTCACGAACATTAATTGTCACGCACAACGAGTCTGTGTGCAAAATGTCAGCTCGATTGGATCACGGGAAGTGGGTTAAAAAAAGACCGAAAGATTTGCACGGATTTGCACGGTCGTAAGCAAGCAAGCAAGCACGCAAGCAAGTGAACTTAATATAAAGGATTTAAAAATCACCTTTTCTCCCCCCCCACTCGCCCCCCCTCCACTCCATCCCTCCTGTGCAGGCCCCGCAGGCGCTGTGTGCTTGCCGAGGAAGACGGCCCCGGAGCGGAGGGGGGGAGGAGTCGGAGGGGGGCACAGCGGCGACAGTGGCGACGATGGCCTCCATCCCCGTGGGCAGCCTCGTGGCCAAGAACGACTACTACCGGAGTGCGTCGCCGCCCCTCACATCACCTGCCCTCACCTGCCCCTCACCTGCCCTCACCTGCCCCTCACCTGCACCTCACCTCACCTGCCTTGCCATCACCTGCCCCTCACCTGCCCTCACCTGCACCTCACCTGCCCCTCACCTGCCCTCACCTGCCCCTCACCTGCCCCTCACCTGCCCCTCACCTGCCTTGCCATCACCTGCCCCTCACCTCACCTGCCCTCTCCTCACCTGCCCCTCACCTGCCCCTCACCTGCCCCTCACCTGCCCTCACCTGCCCCTCACCTGCCCTCACCTGCCTGCCTTTACCTGCCCCTCACCTCACCTGCCCTCTCCTCACCTGCCCCTCACCTGCCCCTCACCTGCCCCTCACCTGCCCCTCACCTCCCCTCTACTCACCTTACGTGCCCTCACCTGCCTTGCCATCACCTGTTCTACCCTCACCTCCATTCACCTGCTCTCACCTGCCCTCTCCTCACCTGCCCTCACCTGCCCTCACCTGCCCTCACCTGCCCTCTCTCCCCTCACCTGCCCTGCCCTTACCTTCCCCCCGTCCAGCTTGGGGAGACAAAGGCGGCCGGGCGTGGTGCTGCCCCCCACCCCCTCGTGTGCCGTGCCGGCCTTCACAGGTGCTGCTTGCTAACAGCACTTGCCCCAACAGTCTGTTAAGGCTACGCGGGGGACCTTTGTCTGTGTGCAGAGCGTCTGGGTTCCGCTTCCAGCGTGTCGTCCTGTGGCTCCACCAGCAGCAACGAACATCTGGAGGGCGCTCAGCACCCTCACCACCACCATCACCCCGGTGAGTGCACACACCACACACTCACCACACACTCACACACACCACACACTCACCATACACTCACACACTCACCACCCTCACCACCACAACCCCGGTGAGTACACACACCACACACACTCACCACACACTCACCACACACTCACCACACACTCACTCACCACACACTCACCACACACTCACCACACTCACCCCGGTGAGTACACACACCACACACTCACACACCACACACACACTCACCACACACACACACCACACACTCACCACACACACACTCAGCACCCTCACCACCATCACCCCGGTGAGTACACTCACCACACACTCACACACCACACACACTCACACACTCACCACACACTCACACACTCACCACCCTCACCACCACCACCCCGGTGAGTACACACACTCACCACACACACTCACCACACACTCTCCACCCACACACACTCACACACCACACACACACTCACCATACACTCACCACACACACTCACCACCACCACCCCGGTGAGTACACTCACCACACACACTCACTACACACTCACTAACACTCACTCACACTCACCACCCTCACCACCATCACCCCGGTGAGGACACTCACCACACACACTCACCACACACTCACCACACACACCCACACACTCACCACACACTCACACACTCACTCACACACTCACCACACACTCACCACACACTCACCACACACTCACACACTCACCACACACTCACACTGACCACACACACACACCACACACACTCACCACACACCCACACACACACCACACACACCACACACTCACCACACACACCACACACTCACACACACTCACACACTCACTCACCACACACACACTCACCACCCTCACCACCATCACCCCCGTGAGCACACTCACCACACACACACACCACACACTCACCACACACTCACCACACACACACACACTCACCACACAACACTCACCACACACTCACTCACACTCACTCACACTCACCACCATCACCCCGGTGAGGACACTCACCACACACACTACCCCACACACACTCACTCACCACACACACACCACACACACCACACACTCACCACACACACCACACACTCACCACACACTCACCACACACTCACCACACACACACCACACACACACACTCACCACACACTCACCACACACACACCACACTCACCACACACTCACCACACACTCACCACACACACACACTCACCACACACACTCACCACACACACACCACACACACACACTCACCACACACTCACTCACACTCACTCACACTCACCACCATCACCCCGGTGAGTACACTCACCACACACACTCGCCACACACTCACTCACCACACACACTCACCACACACACTCACCACACACACTCACCACACACACACTCACCACACACACTCACCACCATCACCCCGGTGAGTACACTCACCACACACACTCGCCACACACACACCATACACACGCCACACTCACCACACCACACCACACACTCACCACACACACACCACACACACACCACACACACTCACCACACACACTCACACTCACCACACACACCACCACACACACTCACCACCCTCATCCCGGTGAGTACACTCACCACACACACACACCACACACTCACCACACACTCACCACACACACACCACACACACTCACCACCATCACCCCCGGCGAGTACACTCACCACACACACACCACACACACACACACCACACACACACCACACACCACACACACACTCACCACACACACACCACACACACACCACCACCACATACCACACACACACTCACCACACACACACCACACACACACACACCACACACACACCACACACACACTCACCACACACACACCACACACTCACCACACACACACCACACACTCACCACACACACACACTCACCACACACACACACACTCACCACACTCACCACCATCACCCTGGTGAGTACACTCACCACACACACACCACACACTCACACTCACCACACACACATCACACAAACACATTCACCACACACACACCACACACACACACTCACCACCCTCACCACCATCACCCCGTTGAGTACACTCACCACACACACACACCACACACACACCACACACTCACTCACCCCACACACACCACACACACACCACACACACACCACACACACTCACCACACACTCACCACACACTCACTCACCCCACACACACCACACACACACCACACACACACCACACACACACCACACACACACCACACACACACACACCACACACTCACCACACACACACCACACACACACCACACACGCTTACCGCACACACACGCTCACCACACACACACCACACACTCACTCACCACACACACACACTCACCACACACGCACACGCTCACCACACACACACGCTCACCACACAAACACGTTCACCACACACACACGCTCACCACACACACACTCACCACACGCACACCACACGCTCACCACACACATACACCACACATACGCTCACCACACACACACAAAGATCTGGACACATTCTCACCAGTGAGCTCCTCCGACAGTCTGCATTAGCCGGGTCATGTAGCCCACATGCCCAGCTACAGCATG
>NC_083788.1:3554268-3559268 GCF_015708825.2 Lethenteron reissneri | reverse complement strand
GTCTCCTGTGAGTGAGCGAGTGAGTGGGTGAGTCTCCCGTGGGCGAGCGAGTGAGTGAGCGAGTGAGTGGGCGAGTGGCCGAGTCTCCGTGAGTGAGTCTCCTGTGAGTGAGCGAGTGAGTGGGTGAGTCTGCCGTGGGCGAGCGAGTGAGTGGGCGAGTGGCCGAGTCTCCCGTGAGTGAGTCTCCTGTGAGTGAGTCTCCTGTGAGTGAGTCTCCTGTGAGTGAGCGAGTGAGTGGGTGAGTCTCCCGTGGGCGAGCGAGTGAGTGAGCGAGTGGGCGAGTCTCCCGTGAGTGAGTCTCCTGTGAGTGAGCGAATGAGTGGGTGAGTCTCCCGTGGGCGAGCGAGTGAGTGGGTGAGTCTCCCGTGGGCGAGCGAGTGAGTGAGCGAGTGGGTGAGTCTCCCGTGAGTGAGCGAGTGAGTGAGCGAGTGAGTGGGTGAGACTCCCGTGGGCGAGCGAGTGAGTGAGCGAGCGAGTGGGTGAGTCTCCCGTGAGTGAGCGAGCGAGTGGGTGAGTCCCCCGTGATGAGTCTCCCGTGGGCGAGCGAGTGAGTGGGTGAGTCTCTCCGTGAGTGAGTCTCCGTGGGCGAGCGAGTGAGTGGGTGAGTCTCCCGTGAGTGAGTCTCCCGTGGGCGAGCGAGTGAGTGAGCGAGTGAGTCTGCCGTGAGTGAGTCTCCTGTGAGTGAGCGAGTGAGTGGGTGAGACTCCCGTTGGCGAGCGAGTGAGTGAGCGAGTGGCCGAGTCTCCCGTGAGTGAGTCTCCTGTGAGTGAGTGAGTGGGTGAGTCTCCCCGTGGGCGAGCGAGTGAGTGCGAGTGGGCGAGTCTCCCGTGAGTGAGTCTCCTGTGAGTGAGCGAGTGAGTGGTGAGTCTCCCGTGGGCGAGCGAGTGAGTGAGCGAGTGGCGAGTCTCCCGTGAGTGAGTCTCCTGTGAGTGAGCGAGTGAGTGGGTGAGTCTCCCGTGGGCGAGCGAGTGAGTGAGCGAGTGGGCGAGTCTCCCGTGAGTGAGTCTCCTGTGAGTGAGCGAGCGAGTGGGTGAGTCTCCCGTGGGCGAGCGAGTGAGTGAGCGAGTGAGTCTCCCGTGAGTGAGTCTCCTGTGAGTGAGCGAGTGAGTGGGTGAGTCTCCCGTGGGCGAGCGAGTGAGTGAGCGAGTGGCCGAGTCTCCCGTGAGTGAGTCTCCTGTGAGTGAGCGAGTGAGTGGGTGAGTCTCCCGTGGGCGAGCGAGTGAGTGAGCGAGTGGGCGAGTCTCCCGTGAGTGAGTCTCCTGTGAGTGAGCGAGCGAGTGGGTGAGTCTCCCGGGGGCGAGCGAGTGAGTGGGCGAGTGAGTCTCCTGGGAGTGAGCGAGCGAGTGGGTGAGTCTCCCGTGGGCGAGCGAGTGAGTGGGCGAGTGGGCGAGTGAGTGGGTGAGTCTCCCGTGGGCGAGCGAGTGAGTGGGCGAGTGGCCGAGTGAGTGGGTGAGTCTCCCGTGGGCGAGCGAGTGAGTGGGCGAGTGGGCGAGTGAGTGGGTGAGTCTCCCGTGGGCGAGCGAGTGAGTGGGCGAGTGAGTGGGTGAGTCTCCCGTGGGCGAGCGAGTGAGTGAGCGAGTGAGTCTCCCGTGAGTGAGTCTCCTGCGAGTGAGCGAGTGAGTGGGTGGTCCTCCCGTGGGCGAGCGAGTGAGTGGGCGAGTGAGTGGGCGAGTGGCCGAGTCTCCCGTGAGTGAGTCTCCTGTGAGTGAGCGAGTGAGTGGGTGAGTCTCCCGTGGGCGAGCGAGTGAGTGAGCGAGTGAGTGGGCGAGTGGCCGAGTCTCCCGTGAGTGAGTCTCCTGTGAGTGAGCGAGTGAGTGGGTGAGTCTCCCGTGGGCGAGCGAGTGAGTGAGCGAGTGAGTGGGCGAGTGGCCGAGTCTCCCGTGAGTGAGTCTCCTGTGAGTGAGCGAGTGAGTGGGTGAGTCTGCCGTGGGCGAGCGAGTGAGTGGGCGAGTGGCCGAGTCTCCCGTGAGTGAGTCTCCTGTGAGTGAGTCTCCTGTGAGTGAGTCTCCTGTGAGTGAGCGAGTGAGTGGGTGAGTCTCCCGTGGGCGAGCGAGTGAGTGGGCGAGTGGCCGAGTCTCCCGTGAGTGAGTCTCCTGTGAGTGAGCGAGTGAGTGGGTGAGTCTCCCGTGGGCGAGCGAGTGAGTGGGCGAGTGGCCGAGTCTCCCGTGAGTGAGTCTCCTGTGAGTGAGCGAGTGAGTGGGTGAGTCTGCCGTGGGCGAGCGAGTGAGTGAGCGAGTGGCCGAGTCTCCCGTGAGTGAGTCTCCTGTGAGTGAGTCTCCTGTGAGTGAGCGAGTGAGTGGGTGAGTCTCCCGTGGGCGAGCGAGTGAGTGAGCGAGTGAGTGGGCGAGTGGCCGAGTCTCCCGTGAGTGAGTCTCCTGTGAGTGAGCGAGTGAGTGGGTGAGTCTCCCGTGGGCGAGCGAGTGAGTGAGCGAGTGAGTGGGCGAGTGGCCGAGTCTCCCGTGAGTGAGTCTCCTGTGAGTGAGCGAGTGAGTG
Organism: Lethenteron reissneri; assembly: GCF_015708825.2. Taxonomy (NCBI): domain Eukaryota; kingdom Metazoa; phylum Chordata; class Hyperoartia; order Petromyzontiformes; family Petromyzontidae; genus Lethenteron; species Lethenteron reissneri. The sequence goes on along the minus strand of NC_083788.1, from coordinate 3,556,775 downwards.
GGTGAGTCTGCCGTGGGCGAGCGAGTGAGTGGGCGAGTGGCCGAGTCTCCCGTGAGTGAGTCTCCTGTGAGTGAGTCTCCTGTGAGTGAGTCTCCTGTGAGTGAGCGAGTGAGTGGGTGAGTCTCCCGTGGGCGAGCGAGTGAGTGAGCGAGTGGCCGAGTCTCCCGTGAGTGAGTCTCCTGTGAGTGAGCGAGTGAGTGGGTGAGTCTCCCGTGGGCGAGCGAGTGAGTGGGCGAGTGGCCGAGTCTCCCGTGAGTGAGTCTCCTGTGAGTGAGCGAGTGAGTGGGTGAGTCTGCCGTGGGCGAGCGAGTGAGTGAGCGAGTGGCCGAGTCTCCCGTGAGTGAGTCTCCTGTGAGTGAGTCTCCTGTGAGTGAGCGAGTGAGTGGGTGAGTCTCCCGTGGGCGAGCGAGTGAGTGAGCGAGTGGCCGAGTCTCCCGTGAGTGAGTCTCCTGTGAGTGAGCGAGTGAGTGGGTGAGTCTCCCGTGGGCGAGCGAGTGAGTGAGCGAGTGGCCGAGTCTCCCGTGAGTGAGTCTCCTGTGAGTGAGCGAGTGAGTGGGTGAGTCTGCCGTGGGCGAGCGAGTGAGTGGGCGAGTCTGACCATTTCGGGGGCCTCCGCTTTGTCGTTGCAGCGCCGCTGACCTCGAGATGACCTCTGCCACGGCCATGATGGCCGCCCTGGCACCAGCGGGCAACCTCACCCAATCCGACGGCAGCCACCCTGGGCCCTGACCCATGAATCGCTCTACCCATCTCCTGGGCCCTGGACCCTGAATCACTCTACCCATCTCCTGGGCCCTGGACCCTGAATCACTCTACCCATTTCCTGGGCCCTGACCCATGAATCGCTCTACCCATCTCCTGGGCCGTGGACCCTGAATCACTCTACCCATCTCCTGGGCCCTGACCCATGAATCGCTCTACCCATCTCCTGGGCCCTGGACTCTGAATCGCTCTACCCATCTCCTGGGCCCTGGACCCTGAATCGCTCTACCCATCTCCTGGGCCCTGGACCCTGAATCACTCTACCCATTCCTGGGCCCTGGACCCTGAATCGCTCTACCCATCTCCTGGGCCCTGGACCCTGAATCACTCTACCCATCTCCTGGGCCCTGACCCATGAATCGCTCTACCCATCTCCTGGGCCCTGTGACCCTGAATCACTCTACCCATCTCCTGGGCCCTGGACCCTGAATCACTCTACCATCTCCTGGGCCCCTGGACCCTGAATCGCTCTACCCATCTCCTGGGCCCTGGACCCTGAATCACTCTACCCATCTCCTGGGCCCTGGACCTCTGAATCACTCTACCCATCTCCTGGGCCCTGACCCATGAATCGCTCTACCCATCTCCTGGGCCCTGGACCCTGAATCACTCTAACCCATCTCCTGGGCCCTGGACCCTGAATCCACTCCTACCCAGCTCCTGGGCCCTGACCCATGAATCGCTCGACCCATCTCCTGGGCCCTGACCCATGAATCGCTCTACCCATCTCCTGGCCCTGGACCCTGAATCGCTCTACCCATCTCCTGGGCCCTGGACCCTGAATCACTCTACCCATTTCCTGGGCCCTGGACCCTGAATCGCTCTACCCATCTCCTGGGCCCTGGACCCTGAATCACTCTACCCATCTCCTGGGCCCTGGACCCTGAATCACTCTACCCATCTCCTGGGCCCTGACCCATGAATCGCTCTACCCATCTCCTGGGCCCTGGACCCTGAATCACTCTACCCATCTCCTGGGCCCTGGACCCTGAATCGCTCTACCCATTTCCTGGCCCTGGACCCTGAATCGCTCTACCCATCTCCTGGGCCCTGGACCCTGATCACTCTACCCATCTCCTGGGCCCTGGACCCTGAATCACTCTAACCCATCTCCTGGGCCCTGACCATGAATCGCTCTACCCATCTCCTGGGCCGTGGACCCTGAATCACTCTACCCATCTCCTGGGCCCTGACCCATGAATCACTCTACCCATCTCCTGGGCCCTGACCCATGAATCACTTATCGCGTGGAAAATTCATAGCAGCCAAACACTCTGAACGCACGTTTCTAAATGTGGAGGGAAAAACCGGAGGACCCGGAGAAAACGTGATCACGGGGAGCGAGAGAGAGAGAGACGCAAACTCCAGATATCAGCAGTAGGCGTCAGGGTCAGGATCGAACCCAGGACCTCCTGTAGACCAGGCGAGGTAGTTGACATCTCCTAGCCACCGTGATGATGATGATGAGAGAGACACACGCAAACTCCAAATATACAGCAGCAGGCGTCAGGGTCGGGATTTAACCCGTGACCTCCTGTAGACCAGCGAGGTAGTTAACATCTCCTAGCCACCAGTGATGATGATGAGCGAGAGACACGCAAACCTCCAATATACAGCAGCAGGCGTCAGGGTCGGGATCGAACCCACGACCTCCTGTAGACCAGGCGAGGTAGTTAACATCTCCTAGCCACCGTGATGATGATGAGAGAGAGACACGCAAACTCCAAATAACAGCACAGGCGTCA
>NC_083788.1:3493165-3546353 GCF_015708825.2 Lethenteron reissneri | reverse complement strand
CCACCGCGACCGGCTACTCTCAAAATCGCCGCGCGGCGTCGGCGTCGCCATCGCCCACCCCGCTCTGCCCCCCGAACGCTTTGCCCGCGTCCGAGCGAGCGGGTGAGCGGCGAGGGGAGCGGCGAGGGGAGCGTGGCCGCGTCCGGCTACTCCCTCACCCGGTTAGCTTCACCCCTAAACCAAACCCGCTCACCACCCCCGCGTCACGATTAGAACGACCACAGTTCACAAAAACAAAACGCGTCGCGCGCACGAAACGCTGTCAGGCCGCTTAAGCAACAAATAGAATCGCCCCGGCCGCTTGAAAGAGCCGCGTCACTTGTGACGAGCGAGCGAGCAGACAGCTGCCCGCATCCGCTTGCAGAGCAGAGCGAACCCCCCCGGGGGGGGTGGTACGATGCTGACGCGCAAGCGGCCGCTCCCGCCGCGGCGTGGGGGGGGAGGTTCTGGCGACGATTGTGCCGAGGCCGCCCGTGGAGCCAACGAGACGGGGCGCGTTGCGGGCGACTTGGGCGCGGCGACGGGAGGCGGGTGGGGATCGAGCGTGCGCGCCGATTGGACACGGGCTGGTGACCCAACGACGGCACGACGGGCGTGACGGGGCTCGCAGGGCCGAGGGGGGCCGCGTGGTGGTTGGACAGCGGAGGGCCACTGGGTTGAAATCCGCCGTCGTTTGTGCGCTTTCCACGATCCCCCTCCACTTGGGGTCGATTCTGAGAAAACCCGAGTTGGTGAACAGCGCAGGCATCTTTCGATTTAAAGCTTTCGTGACTGCAGGGATTCATCTTCTTGGTTCTTTCGGTAAAGTCACGTAGAAGTCGGACTCTGTCGCCTCGACAGACCTGGTTTTCACCGGAAGACGGCTGCTTGCATTGTGGCCGAAACGTCGTGAGAATGATTTTATTGTGTTTTTTTTATTATTTTATTACTCCCCTTCTACGTGACTTTACCGAAAGAACCAAGAAGAAGAAAAAAAGCGCAGACATCGTCGCAAGACGACCGCCCCCGCCCCCCACCCCCCACCCCCACCATGCAACGGTTGCAGCTCGCTAATGGACGCAAAAGCAAAGTGAGATTTAATTCCATCGTTACAGTCAACTAACAGCCACACCGCCCCAAATAAAACGACATGGCTATGGCCCCCCCCCCCACCGTCCTCCCTCCCACCCACCCCCACAACAACCGTAACTTCTCCAGACGTGAGACCAGGATACAAAAACAAGACGACAGCGCATCGACGAGACGCGGAGCAACGGTGCGTAGGCACGGTGGGGTGTGTGGGGGGGGTGTGGGGTACGACGGGAAAACACGACCACCAGGTGCGGACCACAGCGAGAGGGGGCAGGGGTGTGAGAGATGGGGGTCGGGTGTGAACCGGGGCAGCCCACAGCTCGTGGATAGGCTCGGACGACAGGCGACTTGCCCAAACGGGAGACGGGGGGTAAGGTGTGAACATCCGCGCGAGACGGGGCAAGTCCAAGGGGCGCACGTGGGCAGACGGGGCAAGCGAGCGGCTCGGGCGAGAAGACAAGAATGTTGATATAAGACACGGACGGGTGGTGGGGAGGGGGGGGTCAGGTGACATTGGGGGGAAGAGAAAGAGTCATCGAATAAAAAGCCTGAGGTCAAGAGGCTGAGAGAGCGCGCGATGTGGCATCGCGCGCATGTCTGTGACGCGCGGCACGTTTGGTTTTGCGCGCCGTGACGTGCGCGTTTGTACGGTGCGTGTGCGCGTGTGGCGTGCGATAGGTTTGGCTCGGCGTGGTGCGTGTGGTGCGTGCGTGGCGACCCGCGTGTTCCCATGCGGTGCGTGTGGCACCACTCGGTCGCGACGCGTGGTTGCGGTGTGGCTGGCGCCGTGGGCTGGCGCCGTGGGCATGTGCAGCAGTGTTTAGTACGACTCTTGCTCTCCCTCCACCTCGTCTTCCGGCACCTGGAATCCATCCTGCACGGAGGGGGGTGCGAGGGAGGAAGGGGTGGAGGGGAGTGAGAAAATGGTGCCAGAAGTTTACACCCTCACCTGGTGTATAGGAGGTCGCGGGTTCAATCCCGACCCTGACACGTGTACATTTGGAGTTTGTGCATCTGCCTCCCCGCGGTTGTTTCTTTTTGTTTGCATTTTGACTGCTTGTGTTGTGGTTATTGCAAACATGATGCCTTGTATAAAGGTGTCAGTTTTTGTACCAGTTGAAAGGGCGTTCAAGATGTGCTTGTGTACGAGTCGTGGTCGTGGCTGTGCGCGGTGGTTTGAGTGCGCACACTCCGTTGCCAAGCAGGATGTGGTTGTGTAGGGGTCACGGTTGTGGCTGTGCAGCGTGTGTTTGAGTGCGCACTCTCCGTGCCAAGCAGGATGTGGTTGTGTAGGGGTCACGGTTGTGGCTGTGCAGCGCTGTTTGAGGTGCGCACTCTCCGTGGCGATCAGGATGTGGTTGTGTAGGGGTCACGGTTGTGTCTGTGCGTCGGTGTTTGAGTACGCACACTCCGTGGCGATCAGGATGTGGTTGTGTACGAGTGACGGTTGTGCGGTGGCTGTGGCCATGGTCAAGTCCTCAACCTCCGTGGCGTAGAGGATGTCGCAGATGCTTCGGATGACGGGCATCTTGTCAGCGGTGCTCTGACACAGAACCTCGATCTCGCGCAGTTTTCCAAAGTAGAAGTCCCGCTCCTTCTCCAGCGTCTCCACTGTGGACTTCAAGTCTGTAAGCTGCAAGCACAGACAAAGATCCCCCGTATAGCCTCAAACAGACTGTTAACAGAGGTCGCAAACGGGTTTTGATTCTTACCCGTACCGGCCGCACCAGGGTCGCAAACAGGTACCCGTACCCTACCCGTACCCGGGTAAGGTACGGGTATCGGGTACCTGATTACGACCTCTGGGATGAAAGCCATGTTGCAGGGCTCGGGTGGGTTGATTCTAGGAACTTGAATTGTGAGAAGAGACAAGACGTGGGGAAATGAGTGACAAACGGTGACTCACCAGTGACTCACGGCCTACCTGTACCCGGCCGCACCAGGGTCGCAAACGGGGTACCCGTACCCGGCCGGGTACGGGTAGCCGGGTATCGGGTAGGGTACGGGTATCGGTAGGGTACGGGTATCGGGTACGGTTGCGACCTCTGCTTGTTAAGCGAGTAGCACCTCTGAAGGCTGGCATGGCACACGAGGGGGTGGGTGTCAACACCACGCACGGCCAGCTCTGTCTCCCTGATGCTGGTGATGTTTTACACACTGCAAACGAGTACTCATTTAAGGCCGAGATGATTTAGGGAGGCCCAGGGCTGCTTCAGATATTCCCTCACCTTGGCGACTAGTTGTGAGTGGGAATCGAACTCAGGCCGCCGGTGTTCGCATCGCAGTGCCCTAACCACCGTGCCACCGTTCCCGACACCGGCAAGCACACGCAAGTTCACACGTGCACGCAGGGACGTTACGCACAAGCGCACACATACGGTGAAAACCTGGGACTGCGAGCATGATTCGTTCCGGAAACGTGATCGTAATCCAAAGCACTCGTATATCAAAGCGAATTTCCCAATAAGAAGTAATGGAAACTCAGATGATCCGTTCCACAACCCAGGGTTCAATTCCCGCTTGCTGCATAGCACCAGTGGACGATATCTGAAACGGTCTTGGGCCTCCCCTAGATCGACTCAGCCTGAAATGATTACCTGGTGCGGTGTGTAAACATCGCCACTGGGGAGACAAAGGGCGGACGGGTTGGGTGCTGGCCACCCAAGCCCTCATGTGCCGTGCCGGCCTTCATAGGTGCTCGCTACAGCACTTGCCCCGACAGTCTGTTTAAGGCTACACGGGGGATCTTTGTCTTTGTCTGTTTGCGTGTGCCGCTGGGAGTGTGTGCACGTGTGTGTGTGCCCCTGCTGGTGTGTGCACGTGTGTGTGCACGTGTGTGTGCACGTGTTGTGCACGTGTGTGTGTGTGCATGTGTGTGGACGTGCGTGTGCACATGTGTGTGCGCCCCCCTGCTGGGTTGTGCATGTGTGTGTGCACGTGTGGTGTGTGGCATGTGGTGTGCATGTGTGTGTGCGCACCCCCCGCTGTGTGTGTGTGCATGTGTTGGGTGTGTGCATGTGTGTGGACGTGTCGTGTGCACATGTGTGTGCGCCCACCCTGCTGTGTGTGTGCATGTGTGTGTGCACTTGTGTGGTGTGCATGTGTGTGTGCATGTGTGTGTGCATGTGTGTGTGCGCCCCCCAGGACTGTGTGTGTGTGCATGTGTGGTGGTGGCATGTGTGTGTGCACGTGGTGTGTGCAATGTGTGTGTGCGGTCCCCCCGCTGTGTGTGTGCAGTGTGTGTTGTGCATGTGTGTGTGTGCACGTGTGTGTGTGCACTGTGGGTGTGCACGGGTGTGTGCGCCCCCGCTGTGTGTGTGTGTGTATGTGTGTGTGCATGTGTGTGTGCGCCCCCCGCTGCATGTGTGTGTGCATGTGTGTGTGCATGTTGTGTGTGCATGTGTGGTGGCATGTGTGTGTGCATGTGTGTGTGCGCCCCCCCACTGTGTGTGGGCCTGGCACAAGCGTCGTGGTGACATCACCGCCACTCAGTGGCAATTGGCAGTTGTCGTTGTTATTGTGGTGGTGTGGACTACCTGTTGGCCGAGCTCGGCCACCGCAGGGTCCTCCCCGCACCCGTTGCGTGACGCCGCCGCCGCCCGCCGCCGCCGCCCCCCCGGCTGGCAGCCTCCGGGGCCCTGCGCTGGCTTGGGTCGCTGGGAGGCTGCCCCCATGCGCTGGATCCGGCACTATGCGCGGGCTACGCACACACACACACGCGGGCAAGCAGCACACGTACACATGCATGCAGACACGTGCACAAAAACACACCAAACAAAGAACCCCGTATAGTCTTAACAGACTGTTGGGGCAAGTGCTATTCGGGAGCACCTATGAAGGCTATCGGCACGGCACACGAGGGGGTGGGTGGCCAACACCACACCCGGCCGCCTTTGTTTCCCCAGTGGTGACGTTTACACACGGCACGAGGTACGCAGTTGAAGCCCGAATCCAAGCGACCACGGGGAGAGAGACACGCAAACGCCAAATAGACAGCAGCAGGCGTCAGGGTGGGGATGGTACTCACAACCTCCTGCATACCAGGCGAGCTAGTTAACATATCCTAGCCACCGTGATGATGATGATGAGAGAGAGACACGCAAACTCCAAATATACAGCAGCAGGCATCAGGGTCGGGATGGAACTCACGACCTCCTGCATACCAGGCGAGGTAGTTAACATCTCCTAGCCACCCGTGATGATGATGATGAGAGAGAGAGACGCAAACTCCAAATATACAGCAGCAGACATCAGGGTCGGGATGGAACTCACGACCTCCTGCATACTAGGCGAGGTAGTTAACATCTCCTAGCCACCGTGGTGATGATGATGATGAGAGAGAGAGACGCAAACTCCAAATATACAGCAGCAGGCGTCAGGGTCGGATCGAACCCACGACCTCCTGCATACCAGGCGAGGTAGTTAACATCTCCTAGCACCGCAATGATGATGAGAGAGAGGAGACACGCAACTCCAATATACAGCAGCAGGGTCAGGGTCGGATCGAACCCACGACCCTCCTGCATACCAGGCGAGGTAGTTAACATCTCCTAGCCACCGTGATGATGATGATGAGAGAGAGAGACACGCAAGCTCCAAATGTACAGCAGCAGGCGTCAGGGTCGGGATCGAACCCACGACCTCCTACATACCAGGCGAGGTAGTTAACATCTCCACCAGGGCTCCCACTCGACTGCCGCTACGCATCGAGTTCTACACAAGCGCAGTGCGGACGGGCCGGGTCACCCGCGCTTGACAGCACGGTTCCCAGCCAAGGATAAATGCACCCTCCCCCACACCTCACCAGCTCGCAGTGACCAGCGTTGGTGAAGAAGTAAGGTCAATCCCCCGACACACCTCACCAATGAATTCCACGACACATAGGAACCTTCACCCATTAGTGGATTGACAACAACTGCTGCGATCGCATTTCATTAACTTCATCTCGTGCCGACTTTGCGACGGTGCGGGTGCCGGCGGCGAGCGACCGATTGCCCTCACCGGTTGGGCAGGACCGGCTTGCGCGTCTTCGGCGCCAGCTGCTCGACGCTGCCAGACGCCACGGGGCCCTGCATGCCGTGCCTCGCTCCCATCGGGTCGTACTCCTTGCCGTCGTAGTTGGCGTCGAAGAACTTCTTGAACCACTGCACGAACTCAAAGTTGTCCTGGAACTTGCTCTTCACCAGCTTGTCCACCGGTATCACCTGGGGAGTGTGTGTGTGTGCGTGCGAGCGCAGCACAAAGATAACAACTATTAAAACTAGTTTTATTTTAGCAGGTAAGATCCACTGACCTTACCTGCATCAACAAGATGCACCAACTGTTCTCTTTTAGCCCCGCCCCCCCCCCTAACACGTTCCACTGATTGGCTACCACATTCAGATAAGCCCCTCCCCCTTCCCTCCCCCCTTAAACTTGTATTTAAGAGCTTGACTCTTGGAAACTTGCCTCACTTGAGACAGTAAATCTGGCTGTGACGGTCCCACCACCTGATGACGGAGACTTGCGTTGCCTCCGAAACGTCGTGATTTATTATTTTATTTCTATTATTATTTCAATTATATTTTTATTATTTATTTTTTACCTCCGTGACTTTACCGAAAAATTTAAGAGTATGAGGTCCACCGAGCTCCACAGCTCTTTTTCAGAAGCGACCTGGCCACAAATCATGGGGGCTCAACGAAGTGGCTTATCGCGTCGAAATTCTAAGCTCTCCGATCTTACATTGACATGCAAATTTCTCACTTTAACATCACTAGCCCCGCCGACTTCGCTTAAGAGTCTTGGGCTACACACCCGTTTCAAACCTTCAAAACAGCCTGCCTCAGCAGCTTCCCCACTTTTTTTTTCTCCCGATGACGATTGCTTGCGTTGCGATCGAAACGTCGTAGTTTTTTGTTATTTTTATTATTTTCTTTGAACCCATCAACGTGACTTCAACCGAAAGACCCACGAATATGAATTCCTGCAGCCACGAAAGCTTCAAGTCAAGATTTGCATGATATTCATTCCAAATGTAGAGATGGAAAGTGGAGGACCCGGAGAAAACATGCAAACTACAAATAAACAGGCGTCAGGATCGGGATGGAACCCACGACCTCGTGGAATACTTGGCAAGGTAGCTATGAACGCTGGCACGGCACGAGAGCGAGGTGGTGTGTGGCGAGCACCACCACCGGCCGCCTTCATCTCCCTCGTGGTTAATTCCTCCTCCCACGTTGAGGACTCGATTCTCCCACACTCTTGCCTCATACACATCGGTCAACCGCCACACTGCAGGTCACACAACACTCATCCACTCGCTCACAACACTATAGGCCCCAACCCACTCATCCACTCGCTCACTGCACTGCAGGTCACAACAACACTCATCCACTCGCTCACTGCACTGCAGGTCACAACAACACTCATTCACTCATCCACTCGCTCACTGCACTGCAGGTCACAACAACACTCATCCACTCATCCACACGCTCACTTGCACTGCAGGTCACAACAACACTCATCCACTAATTCACTCGCTCACTACACTGCAGGTCACAACAACACTCATTTCACTCATCCACTCGCTCACTGCAACTGCAGGTCAACACAACACTCATCCACTAATTCACCGCTCACTGCACTGCAGTCACAACAACACTCATTCACTCATTCACTTCGCTCACCACACTGCAGGTCACAACAACACTCATTCACCTCATCCCAATCGCTCACTACACTGCAGGTCACAAACACTCATCCAACTCATCCACTCGCTCACTGCACTGCAGGTCCACAACAACACTCATTCACTCATCCACTCGCTTCACTGCACTGCAGGTCACAACAACACTCATTCACCTCGCTCACAACAACACTCATCCACCCCACCCACTCATCCACTCGCTCACTGACACTGCAGGTCACAACAACACTCATTCACTCATCCACTCGCTCACTGCACTGCAGGTCACAACAACACTCATTCACTTCATCCACCGCTCACTGCACTGCAGGTCACAACAACACTCATACCACTAATTCCACTCGCTCACTACACTGCAGGTCACAACAACACTCATTCACTCATCCACTCGCTCACTGCACTGCAGGTCACAACAAACACTCATTCACTCATCCACTCGCTCACTGCACTGCAGGTCACAACAACACCTCATTCACTCATCACCTCGCTCACCACACTGCAGGTCACAACAACACTCATTCACTCATCCACTCGCTCACTACACTGCAGGTCACAACAACACTCATCCACTCATCCACTCGCTCACTGCACTGCAGGTCACAACAACACTCATTCACTCATCCACTCGCTCACTGCACTGCAGGTCACAACAACACTCATCCACTCATCCACTCGCTCACTACACTGCAGGTCACAACAACACTCATCCACTCATCCACTCGCTCACTGCACTGCAGGTCACAACAACACTCATTCACTCATCCACTCGCTCACTGCACTGCAGGTCACAACAACACTCATTCAATCATCCACTCGCTCACTGCACTGCAGGTCACAACAACACTCATCCACTCGCTCACAACAACACTCATCCACCCACCCACTCATCCACTCACTCACTGCACTGCAGGTCACAACAACACTCATCCACTCATCCACGTCGCTCACTGCACTGCAGGTCACAACAACACTCATTCACATCATCCACTCGCTCACTGCACTGCAGGTCACAACAACACTCATTCACTCATCCACTCGCTCACTGCACTGCAGGTCACAACAACACTCATTCACTCATCCACTCGCTCACTGCACTGCAGGTCACAACAACACTCATCCACTCGCTCACAACAACACTCATCCCCCCACCCACTCATCCACTCGCTCACTGCACTGCAGGTCACAACAACACTCATCCACTCGCTCACTGCACTGCAGGTCACAACAACACTAATTCACTCATCCACTCGCTCACTGCACTGCAGGTCACAACAACACTCATTCACTCATCCACTCGCTCACTGCACTGCAGGTCACAACAACACTCATCCACTCATCCACTCGCTCACTGCACTGCAGGTCACAACAACACTCATCCACTCATCCACTCGCTCACTGCACTGCAGGTCACAACAACACTCATCCACTCATCCACTCGCTCACTGCACTGCAGGTCACAACAACACTCATCCACTCGCTCACTACACTGCAGGTCACAACAACACTCATCCACTCGCTCACTGCACTGCAGGTCACAACAACACTCATCCACTCGCTCACTGCACTGCAGGTCACAACAACACTCATCCACTCATCCACTCGCTCACTGCACTGCAGGTCACACAACACTCATCCACTCATCCACTCGCTCACTGCACTGCAGGTCACAACAACACCATCCACTCATCCACTCGCTCACTGCACTGCAGGTCACAACACACTCATCCACTCATCCACTCGCTCACTGCACTGCAGGTCACAACACATTCACTCATCCACTCGCTCACTGCACTGCAGGTCACAACAACACATTCACTCATCCACTCGCTCACTGCACTGCAGGTCACAAACAACACTCATTCCACTCATCCACTCGCTCACTGCACTGCAGGTCACAACAACACTCATTCACTCATCCACTCGCTCACTACACTGCAGGTCACAACAACACTCATTCACTCATCCACTCGCTCACTACACTGCAGGTCACAACAACACTCATTCACTCATCCACTCGCTCACTACACTGCAGGTCACAACAACACTCATTCACTCTCCACTCGCTCACTGCACTGCAGGTCACAACAACACATTCACTCATCCACTCGCTCACTGCACTGTAGGTCACAACAACACTCATTCACTCATCCACTCGCTCACTGCACTGCAGGTCACAACAACACTCATTCACTCATCCACTCGCTCCCTACACTGCAGGTCACAACAACACTCATTCACTCATTCCACTCGCTCACTGCACTGCAGGTCACAAACACTCATCCACTCGCTCACTACACTGCAGGTCACAACAACACTGACACTCATTCATCTTCCATCCACTCGGCATCACTGCAGGTCACAACAACACTCATTCACTCATCCACTCGCTCACTTGCACTGCAGGTCAACAAGAACACTCATTCACTTCATCCACTCGCTCACTGCAGGTCACAACACACTCATTCAATCATCCACTGCAGGTCACAACAACACTCATTCACTCATCCACATCGCTCACTGCAGGTCACAACAAACACTCATTCACATCATCCACTCGCTCACTGCAGGTCACAACAACACTCATTCACTCATCCACCTCGCTCACTGCACTGCAGGTCACAACACACCTCATTCACTCATCCACTCGCTCACTGCAGGTCACAACAACACTCAGTCACCTCATCCACTCGCTCACTGGCAGGTCACAACAACACTCATTCACTCATCCACTCGCTCACGGCACTGCAGGTCACAACAACACTCATTCACTCATCCACTCGCTCACGCACTGCAGGTCAACAACAACACTCATTCACTCATCCACTCGCTCACTGGCACTGCAGGTCACAACAACACTCAGTTCACATCATCCACTCGCTCACCTACACTGCAGTCACACACACTCATTCACTCATCCACTCGCTCCCTTCACTGCAGGTCACAACAACACTCAATCACTCATCCACCGAGCGACGAGCTCACCACACTCTAGGCCACAACAACACATTCACTCTTCGATTTAAAGCTTTCGTGACTGCAGGGATTCATCTTCTTGGTTCTTTCGGTAAAGTCACGTAGAATTGAAATAATGAAATAATAAAAATAAAACATAGTAAAATAATTATTTTATCTACGTGACTTTACCGATAATAATAATAAAAAGAAAACATAATAAAATAATTATTTTATTGTGTTTTTTTCTTATTTTCTTATTTCAATTCTACGTGACTTTACCGAAAGAACCAAGAAGATGACTCATTCACCTCATCCACTCGCTCACCACACTGCAGGTCACAACAACAAACTTCCCCCCCCCCCCACTTTGGAATTCTCTCCCTTGCGCTACCCACCCCGTCAAGCACGTCAAACTCGAACCTATCGCAAGTTTGACGACGGTGCTGTTGTAGCTGGCCGCACGACGTCCTGGGCTCTCTGGGAACGTGCTCAGCAACGGTGTTTTTACAGAAAGGATCTTCTGGGTCACGGGAAACATGCCCTTACCTTGTCCACGCCCATCTTCTTGAAGGCGACTTGTAACAGCTTGAAGTTGTGCAGATATTCGTGCTCATGCTTGGCCTGGAACTTGGCCTTCTTGAGCAAGATGCAGCCGGGGAACAGCATGTCCATGAACTGGCAGTATGCCACACCTATACAAAGACAAAGACCCACCCCCCCCGTATAGCCTTAACAGACTGTCGGGGCAAGAGCTGTTAAGCGAGCACCTACGGAGGCTGGCACGACACACGAGGGGGTGGGTGGCAAAAAAGGTCCCATGATAAACGTTCATCGTACACAATACACGCAACACGATGTAGCATTATCACAACAGCACAAAACAAATGCACGTCCGTTAACTTATGGTAAGGAATATCTGGTGCACACACACAAACCCCCCACATAGCATGCATACAATGCACACATGACATCATATAGACAGCGCATCATTCTGCCGCAATTTGTCACTAAGTGGTGGTGACGTCACCATGGCGCGTGTGCCAGGCGCACTTTGAGGCCCCGTTAAGTGTCGATGGCTCGCTGGCAGGAGGTCACGGGACAGACCCAGGTGCAAGAGGCCAATCTTTACACCGCTGGTACCGGTCTTCGGCATGTCTACTCGGCTCGCATCAGCTCCATCTCTTCTCTCGCCCGTGTCATGCCTGTTTAGTCCTCTCTATCTGAGCAAACAGAAGCTACTTGGGCATGTGGTGGCTGGGCATGCGGGCTACATGACCCAGCCAAGGCAGCCCTTGCCTGGCGGAGGAACTCACCGATTGGGAATGTGTCCAGATCTTCCAAGGATTTGTGAGCACATACAACACACATGCCACTTCACGCGCTTCACGTATCGCGTAAACCCCCGCACGTACAACAATCTACACGTTCAAACATGCGACACGCACCGTGCAATGCACACACACCACACCGCATGTGTGACACCATTGACCTTACTGGCAGTTACTCCGACAAAACCTACCTCACAATAGAGAACACACAAAGCGTACACACAACAACGTTAGCTTTGCGTGGGCCAGAGGACAGATCTAAAGTGGTACAGGGGCATGGGTCTATTATATATGATGGCAGGTCTGGCGGGGTCAAGGGCAGGTCTCGTGGATGAGGGGGCAGATCTCGTAGGTCAGAGGGCATGTCTGTGGGGGCAAAGGGCAGGGCAGACAGGACAAGGACGAATACTCGTGGATGACATGGTTAGGTGGGGCAAGGGGTTCATCCGACACGGCAGGTCTGGCGGAGTTGGGGGGAGATGGGCGGATGGCAGAGGTCGCAAACAGGTTTAGATTCCTTACCCGTACCCGTACCCGGCTGCACCAGGGTCGCAAATGGGTACCCGTACCCGTACCCGGCCGGGTATGGGTACCCGTTCCCTACCCGTACCCTACAAGAAATGAGTGACAAACGGTTACTCATCAGTGACTCACGGCCTACCCGTACCCGGCCGCACCAGGGTCGCAAACGGCTACCCGTACCCGGCCGGGTACGGGTAGCCGGGTATCGGGTAGGGTACGGGTATCGGGTACCCGGTTGCGACCACTGGCGGATGGCCGGGTAGATGTGGCTGGTAAGACGTGGCTGGGCTGGTGAGGTAGAACTGTGAGGGCATGGGCAGGAGAGCGGGTAGCGATGGGTTGGCGGGGCAAGGCTTACCAGAGCAGAGCTGTTCGATCTTGCTGTATTGCAGCTGCAGTGTTTCGTTGATCCAGTTGATGATGTCGTGCCGGGAGAGGTTTTCTGTCGTCACAGACGTGGCGTGAACGTTGACGGCCATCGCAAACCTTCGCACGCACGACAACAGCAGCAGCGACAACAACCGCCGTTGAGCACTCAGTGGCGGCGACGTCACCCACGGCCGCTTGTGCCACGCTCGGTGCACGTTGAGGTCATGTGCAGTGTCAAAGACTCGTTGCTGGCAAGTCGTCACAGAACAGACGCCACGATGGCGAGATGTTAACTACCTCGCTTGGTATCAAGGAGGTCGCGGGTTCGATCCAGACCCGGACGCCTGCTGTATATGTGGAGTCTGCATGTCTCTCTTCAAATGGGTTTTTTCTCCGGGTTCTCTAGTATTTTTCCCTCCACAATTAGAAACATCCATTTCGAGTATTGGCTGCTATAAATTTCCAAATAAGCCACTTCTTTGAGCTATCAATTGCAGTTCAGTGGGTCTTACCTGGTAAAATAAAATTAGTTTAGTTTTAGACCAAGAAGCCATGGGTTTGACCGACTGAGATGAGTGGCAGATGCACCAACTATGCTCCCTATTGTGAAAACTGTGTTTTAGCCGCCCGGCGCTCCACTCGTTGTTGCGAGCGTCGCTCCTCTGCCCTCCATTGTTGCTGGAGGGTGAATGCTTCCAACACACACACACACCACACATTAATGCCAAGATGGAGCGAGAGGCAGAGGTCGCAAACGGGTTTTTGATTCCGTACCCGTACCCGGCCGCACAAGGGTCGCAAACGGGTATCCGTACCCGGCCGGGTATCGGGTAGGGTACGGGTATCGGGTACCCGATTGTGACCTCTGGCGAGAGGTGTGGCAAGCATGATGCCCGGCCAGCTCTGGCTCCAGTGCTGATAATTATAATTACACAATGTAGCATGTATTAAGGTTGAGTCAACCTAGGGAGGTCCAGGAGCAGTTCAGATACCTCTGGAATACAATGTCAGCTGTGACCAGGATTCGAACTCGGGTCACCGGGTTCGTGGCGTAGTGTGTTCATCACTTTACCACCGCTCCCCACAATACCCGCCACCCGCCACTGAGTGACGGTGATGTCACAACGGTGCTGGTGCCAGGCCAGGTGCACTTTGAGGCCACGTGAAGTGGCAAAGGCTGGCTGATAGGTAATGGGACAGACTCAGCAGGATGCCATGGGTTGACCGACTGAGATGACTGGCAGATGCACCCAGCTGTGCCCCCTACTGTGCCAACTTGCTGAATTTTAGCCGCCCAGCGCTCTGCTCGTTGTTGTGAGCGTCGCTCCTCTGCCCTCACTTATTGTTCGAGGGCACCTGCCTCCAACTGCCCAGTAACATCCTTCACGAAACGCGTACATGTATACATACACAGGCATACAAAGACGCGCCTGTTTTGCCCAACAGACTGCAAGGCTGTTCACAGTGTGAAGCAAGAAGGGGCCTCAAAATGCACCTTAGCCTGTCACAATTCAAGTGGTGATGTTACCATCACTTACTTGTGAAGGGCGACTGTTGTTGATAATAGTAACTGTAGTGGGGTGATGGTGGAGCGATGGTTCTGGGGGGTGCGGTGGTGGTGATGATAATAGTGAAGTTATCGGTCATGTTGGTGGTGGTGATGATCGTAATGCGGTGGTGATGATGATAATAGTGAAGCTATCAGTCATGTTGGTGGTGGTGATGATCGTAATGCGGTGGTGGTGATGATAATAGTGAAGCTATCGGTCATGTTGGTGGTGGTGATGATCGTAATGCGGTGGTGATGATGATAATAGTGAAGCTATCAGTCATGTTGGTGGTGGTGATGATCGTAATGCTGGCAGTGACGGTGGTTACGATGATGGAAATGAACATGGCGGTGACACCGGTGGTGATGATGGCGGCGGTGATGGTGATGCTAGCAGTCATGTTGACGGTCGGGAAGGTGAAGATGGTGGTGGTTATTGTGGCACTTATCCTGCAAAAGGTGGTAGTGGTGGCAATGATGGTGTTGATGTTGATGCTAGCAGTAACGTAAGTTGGCGTTGATGTTGAAGTGGTGATGGTAGTAATGATGCTCGGTAAGGTGGTGACAATGTTGATGATACTGTTGATGGTGACGGTGGTAAGGATGATGGTGGTGGCTGATGAAGACGCTGGTGTGATGATCACGGTGTTGGTGATGGCGGTGGTGATGTGGGGAGCGGTAGTGCAGCGGTTAGCACGCTGCGCTAAGAACCTGGCGAACCGAGTTTGATTTCCACTCAAGGCCAACACCAGTGACGATTATCTGAATCCGTCCTGGGCCTCTCCTAGGTATACTCAACCTCAAAATGAGTACCTGGGTCGATGCATAAACATCGCTACTGGGGAGATAAAGGTGGCCGGGCGTAATGCTTGCCACCAATCCCCCCCATGTGCCATGCCGGCCTTCACAGGTGCTCGCTAACAGCACTTGGGGTCGGCAAACCAAAAATAACAACGGCCATTTATTTCGAATTCGGTAACGAAAGAATTCCAATATTTCAAGAGCCGCTATGCATGCAATGTGGCGAATACGTCCTGACCCCCTGGTCTCAGCGATAGCGGGGATTTTTGTCTTGGCGATGACGGTGGTTGCGAGCGACCGCGAAGACGCCGATAAGAAACTGGGCGACCAAATGTGTACGTTCGCGGCCTAGGCAGGCGATGACCCGCATGGCGAGACACCGCGCACAGTAGAACCGACGGAATGCGTTCAGCGATGGCCCAGTTAACGGTGGCAACAGCTGCAGCTGCATTAAAGCATCGTCACCGAAGGCGAGCCTCACAGGAACAAACATTCTTACCAACGCACAGAGGGTACAGCCACCACTCGCACACATCCAGAAATACACAAAGATCCCCCCCCCCCCCCGTATAGCCTGTAACAAGACTGTAGGGGCAAGTGCTGTTAGCGAGCACCTACAAAGGCCAGCACGACACACGAGGGGGTGGGTGGCCAACACCACGCCCGACCGCCTTTGTCTCCCTAGTGGTGATGTTTAAACACCTTACCAGATACTCGTTTTTTTAGGCTGAGTTGACCTAAGGGACGGCCACGACCGGTTCGGATAATCGTCACCGGTGTTGTCCGTAAGCGGGAATCGAACTCGGGTAGTGGTAGCGTCACGTGCTAACCGCTACACCACCGCTCCCAAGTCACAGCCACGCACACATCTCAATACACCCTTTCACAGCCCAGTCCTGCACACACATTAACTATGGCGCAACACCATCTTCATACTTACAAAATGCATTCCCACACACCCACATCATCTACACATTTGTGCACACACCCACATATATACGCACTCAAACAAAGACAAAGATACCTCCGTATGGCCCGTGACAAACTGTTGGGGCAAGTGCTATCAGCTAGTAGCACCGATGAAGGCCGGCACGTCACACGAGGGGGTGGGTGGGTGGGTGGCCCAGCACCACGCTGGGCTGCTTTTTGTCTCCCGAGTGTCGATGTTTTTCAGCACCGCACCAGGTACCCCCATTCGCGGCGTGAGCGGGAATCGAAATTGTCCGCTGTTGTTGGTACGACTCCACTACCACTCCCCACTACACAATCTTACACACGCCCAATCAAACGTCCTTCTCTATGCAGTCTTATGCAGGTAAACTCTCACACGCTCACCAACTTCCACGTGGCACATTATTAAAAGCACATACGCAAGAACACCCTCACACATCGCCATCTGTATACACTTTGACACGTGCGCACGAAAAAAAAAGACAAATATCCCCCATATATTTTTCGATTTAAAGCTTTCGTGACTGCAGGGATTCATCTTCTTGGTTCTTTCGGTAAAGTCACGTAGAAGGAAAATAATAAAATAATAAAAATAAAACATAATAAAATAATTCTCCCGACGTTTCGGCCACAACGCAAGCAGCCACCTGAAGACGGCTGCTTGCGTTGTGGCCGAAACGTCGTGAGAATTGTATTTTATGTTTTATTTTTATTATTTTCCTTCTACGTGACTTTACCGAAAGAACCAAGAAGATCCCCCATATAGCCTGTAACAGACTGTTTGGGCAAGTGCTGTTAGCGAGCACCTATGAAGGCCGGCACAGAAACCACGCCCGCCTGCCTTTGTCTCCCCAGAGGCCCAGAACCGGTTCAGATAATCGTCGCTGGTGTTGGTGGCCGTGAGTGGGAACAGAATTCGGGTCGCCGGGTTCGTAGCGCAGCGCGTTAATCGCTACGCCACCTCTCCCCCATGCGCACACTCACTTGCACACAAGCACACTCGTAACCCACTCGGCACTTGAAGTTTTATACAAACTACTACAGCACTGTATTTTCTGTGTTGTATTGCAGTCACAACGGATGACTCAATCAAAAGGCTGCGAGTTAAATTCTTCACAGACCGGGTAAAATGTCGTTCTACTTTGTGTAAAGCCGTCGTGGCGATTTATAAGAGCACAGTGCTTGCGTCGACAGGAATGTGGAATTTACGCAGAGAGATGGGTTGATGGCCGATGGACAAAAATAATGATGGAGTGGCAGCCGAGGAATGGAATGCATTCGAGAGGACGTGCACGGGGGAGATGGAGCAATGGAATCAGCTGGTGCGCTACGTGTTGTTGTTATTATAACGAGAGGACGTGCACGGGGGGAGATGGAGCGATGGAATCAGCTGGTGCGCTACGTGTTGTTGTTGTTATAACGAGAGCACGTGCACGGGGAGAGATGGAGCGATGGAATCAGCTGGTGCGCTACGTCTTGTTGTTATTATAACGAGAGGACGTGCACGGGGGGAGATGGAGCAATGGAATCAGCTGGTGCGCTACGTGTTGTTGTTATTATAACGAGAGCACGTGCACGGGGAGAGATGGAGCGATGGAATCAGCTGGTGCGCTACGTCTTGTTGTTATTATAACGAGAGGACGTGCACGGGGGAGATGGAGCAATGGAATCAGCTGGTGCGCTACGCGTTGTTGTTGTTATAACACCGCAGGATCGTGACGGGTGGCGCGGAGGACACGGGGAGGCCTTCATCCAGCAGTGGATTGACAACGATGAGGATCACGGGAATGAAACCCAAATTAAACACTCAGAACCTCAGCAGTGACAACTGATAGCCAAACAAAGTGGGATATCACGTGGAAATGTATAGCAGCCAAATACTCTTAAACGCGTGATGTCGAGAAAAAATCCACGTGACCACAGAGAAAGACACGCAAACTACAAACATACAGCAGGCGTCGAGGTCGGGATGTAACCCACGACCTCCTGTAGACCAGGCGAGGGTGATAACATCTCGCCAACGTGGCAGCCCTGTGTTCTGACACAGCAATTGTGAACCCCCCCGAGTCACCTCCACACACAAACACTGCACATTCTTACACACACACAGACACACTTTCACATAAACAGGTCTCACATTTATCCTGGAGTCTGTTGGCTCTATTCAACCAAGATGCCCTACAGTATTTAACAGGCTGTCCGGGGCCAAGCGCTGTTTGCGAGCAACTAAGAGAGCCACAGCATGGCACGAGGTGTGTGGGCATCACCAGCCCTGACCGCCTTCGTCTCCCTCGCGGCGATGTTTCGATTGGGGCCAAGTTCGACCGAGGGGAGGCCCAGGACCGATTCAAATAATCGTCACATGTGTTGGCCGTGAGCGGGAATCGAACTCGGGTGGCCGGGTTCGAAGCGCAGCGTGATAACCGCTACACTACCGCTCCCCACATTCCCCAACACACACACAGACTTTCATATGAAAACGGGTCTTTTAGCCTGGAGAAACTGTTGGCTCGAAACACCAGTCTCTCACACACAATACAGCCGTCATTTACTGACGTCACGTGAGCATGTGCCAAGGCCTGTGCCACAAGGCCACGCAGTTATTGAAAAAAACAATCTCCTGTTATATAGCGTTTAAGCATGCTGTCTGGTGCAAGTGCTGTTGGCGCAAGCGGCTATTAAAGGCTGGCACTGAGCACAACGATAGTGGTTGTGTCGAGATGTGAACTCCCTCGCCTGGTATACAGGAACAATCTTAACTTAAAGCTTTCGTGACTGCAGGAATTCATATTCTTTGGGTCGTTCGGTAAAGTCACGTAGATCGGTTGAAAGAAAATAACAAAAAAAAACTACGACGTTTCGATCACAACACAAGCGATCGAAACGTCGTAGTGCATTGTTATTTTATTTCAACCTATCTACGTGACTTTACCGAAAGACCCCATGGGTATGCAGGAAGTCGTGGGTTCGATGCCGACTGTGACGCCGACTGTATATTGGATCAGTCGCGTGGATTTTTCTCTGGGTCATCAGTTTTCATTGTTATTACCACACGCTTTTGATTAACTCACTATCTGTTGTATCCTCAAATCTTGTAACTTAATTTTTACCCACTTCACAATGTGGTATCGACTGCAAACTTGGTATACTTATGTCACTGATGACAATACTATATTCTATCATAAAAAAAATAAATAAATATTTGTAAACATTTTTCTTTCTATGTTATGTTTTGGCTTGGGTCTAATTGTCCACGCTCAACTCACGTTGGCTGTAAACCACCACGGCCCCTTACGTTGTGGCAAACTTCGGGGCCACTTCCTGGAGTCGTGGAGTTCTTCCATTACTAGTACGGTACATTTCATTAAAGCGTGTTTAAAACATTTTTTTTAAATATTACTTATTTCCCCCCCCCCCCCCCCCGACACATTTATAATCAACATCACGCATTTAGAGTATTTTCTTGCTACACATTTCTACATCACAAATTTCGTTGCGTGATGATTCATGGCCAGGTTAAATTCTGAAAAAGAGCTATAGAGCTCAGAGGGCATTATCTGGTCAAATAAAAAAATGTTTAAAACCACGAGCTTCATTTAACCGTTCCACTTTGCACCGCCGATTCGCACGGTTGGCTACGTAAGGTACAAAGGAAGTTCAACATAAATAAATACATTTAAGGCCAAGTCGACCTAGGTCAGGGGTCGGGAACCTTTTTGACTGAGAGAGCCATAAAAGCCAAATATTTCTAAATATATTGCATTGAGAGCCTTATAGCATTTTTAACGTATAATAAATTAAATGTCTTACTTATAATGCGACTTCTGGTGCTGCATGGTTTTGCTGATGGCCTTGTAGTCTGGTTCGTACGTGGTGATGTTGAGCTTCGTGCAGGCGTTGAGGCCCCGTGACCCGTGAAATTTATCTTCAAAACTAATTTCTGTTTACTTTAAAATGACACGGTATTATTAAGCAAATATCACAAGTATTTTAAAATCAGTTCCAAACTGATTTTTTAGTTTATTTTTTTCAACTCAAAATTGTCTGGGAGCCATATGCCGTCACCGGAAGAGCCATATATGGCTCGCGAGCCATAGGTTCCCGACCGCTAACCTAGGTGGAGGGGGAAGGAACGCAAGGGCTCGTTGGACACATCACTCGCCAATGACGTTTGTCGTGGTCGGGAGTTGAACTCTGGCCGCTTGGTTTGTAGCGCAGTGCCGTTGACCGCCAGCACTCAAACCAATCTTGGATCTGGTTCAATATAGCGAAGTCAAATAATGAATTAAATAACTCGAGCGATTTCCTGCTCAGACAAGTGCAGGCAGCGCTCATTTCCTGCCCACAGGCCTGAGCCAGCGGTAGACATTCCACGTTCCCCTGGAAGGGGGCAAAGCCATCCACAGGAACAAACCACCGCTGTACTCGGCACAAAGCGGTACAAACAGCACTCACTTTATCCACCCTGGAGGAATGACGACAGGCTGACGTGCAACCTCCCAACTCAAAAAACAGGTCCACGCGTCTGTCAAAGTCCATCCACTGCTGGATGAAGGCCTGCACACACCGTCGCCATCCTCCACGTTGCACTGCTGCTACACTCCCATCTCATTGAACGGATCTCAGTGTGGTTATGGAATATGCCATGTCATAACCACTCTTGTCCATCGACCATGTGGGGGTGCCGCCGTGGTGAGACGTTAACTACCTCGTCTGTAAATTTCGATTTAAAGCTTTTGTGACTGCAGGGATTCATTTGATTGGTTCTTTCGGTAAAGTCACGTAGAAGGGAAGTAATAAAATAATAAAAATAAAACTTTAAATAATTCTCACGACGTTTCGGCCACAACGCAAGCAGCAGTCCTCAGGTGGAGAACAGGTCTGTCGAGAAGACAGAGTCTGGTTTACAGGTGGTGTGTTCGATCCCGATCCTGACGCCTGCTGTATATTTGGAGTTTGTGTGTCTTTCCCCATGGTGGGGTGTATTTTTCTCCGGATCCTCCAGTTTTTCATTCCACATTTTAAAAAAAACCTTGCGTTTAGAGTATTTGTCTGCAATAAAATTCCACATGATAAGCCACTACGTTGAGCTATCATTTGTGGCGAGGTCGCTTCTGAAAGAGAGCTACATTGCTCAGTGGGGATCTTTCCTGTTACAATAAAAAGTGTAATTAGTGTATTTGTGGTTAAAATTTCAACAATCCTACGATGGCCTCCAAAGGGCAATCCATAATGATGTACTAACAACAAAGTGGTACTGAGTTTATCGACCCATGAAGGGAAGATGGGCAAAGTCACAGACTGTCATCTCGACAGACGTGTTCTTCACCTGAGGACGGCTGCTTGCGTTGTGGCCGAAACGTTTTGAACGCACGACTTTCTGACTGCGAGGCAAGTACTACTCTCAACCATAGCACACCGCCCAGGAAGGTGCAGCAACCTCTTTTTGGTCAAAAACAAAATAAATAACGCATCCTTCCCATATTTGTCTCTGTCACGTAAAACAATAAAGTTGTGCTTTACACAACCCATCAGCCGGACGGTCTTCTGGGAGTGTGTCCTAGCAGCAGCATTGCCGCAGTACAATGCCTCTATGTTTAGTCAGTGAGCGCCTATTAAGGCAGTGCACGCACAGGTTACAGTCCGGCACATCGCTTGGGGTGGTGGGTGAAGCAACTCGTATGCCCAGGGGCTGCCTCGTGTTCGCGGTACAGTCGTTTGTGATTCAAAGGTGGTCACTCATTTTTGTGCCGAGTAAACCTAAGAGGCACCCAGGCACGGATTCAGATATCGCACGGTCAACGCGAGTCGAACCTGTGTCGTTCGCAGAGATCTTAGTGTAGGCTGCAAACTGCTTAGACACCCACGAATGCCCCACACACGCATCCGTGTGTGTGGTTACTGTAGGGCAACGGTAGTGTAGCTGTTAGCGCGCTGCACTACCAACCTGGCGAGCCGAGTTCGATTCCCGCTCACGACCAACCACCGGTGACTATTATCTGAACCGCTTGGCCTCCCTTAGGTCGATTCAGCCTCAAATGAGTACCTGGTGTGGGGTGTAAACATCACCACTGGGGAGACAAAGGCGGCCGGGCGTGGTGTCGGCCACCCCCTTGTGTGCCGTGCCAGCCTTCATAGGCGCTCACTAACATTACTTGCCCGAACAGTCTTTTAAGGCTATACGGGAGATCTTTGTCTTTGTAGTTACTGACCACTTTTATACACGGTTTACAACACCCACATATTTGTGAACGTGTGTGTAGAACACGTGTGTGTGTGTGTACACGTGGGAAATGTGTCAGCGTGAGATTGTGTATGTGTATGTTTGAGACCGTGTGTGTGTGTTGTTGTGTGTGGGGAGCGATAGTGTAGCGAGTTAGAGGCACTGCGCTACAAACTCGGCAACCCGAGTTCAACTCCCACTCACGGCCAACACCGGTGATGATTATCTGAACTGGTCCTCGGCCTCCCCTAGGTCGACTCCGCCTCAAATGAGGACCTGGTGTGGTGTGTAAACATCGCCAATGGGGAGACAAAAGTGGGCAGGCGTGGTGCTGGCCACCCACCCCCTCCGTGTGCGGGTTCTGATCTTCATAGGCGCTCGCTCTTGCCCCATCAGTCTGCTAAAGGCTACACGGGGGATCTTTGTTGTGTACTTGTGCAAGTAGTGTCAGGGTGAAAGAGGATGTGTGCGAGTGTGTGATCATTTCGTCAGCGTTACTTCACAATACTGGCCTAAAACACTAGGTTATACGTTTATACTGGTATGGTAGGAACCTCCTGGTTACACCAGCCCACAGGGGATTATTGTGTCCGTCGTGCAGGGGAGGGGCTTGGTGGGGAGGGTGGGGCTGGGTGGGGAGGGGCTGGGTGAGGGGTGGGAGGGGTGGGGCTGGGTGGGGGGTGGGAGGGGTGGGGGGTGGGAGGGGTGGGGCTGGGTGGGGGGCTGGTCACCCCGTTGTGCCCTTATAAAACACCAACCCACAGGGAATTATTGTATGCATCCGTCGTGTATCTAAAAATGGGAGGGATGGGGCTGGGTGGAGAGGGGAGGGTGGGGAGAGGCTGGGTGTGGAGGGTGGAGAGGGGCTGGGTGGGGAGAAGAGGGTGGGGAGGGGCTGGGTGGGAGGGGTGGGGCTAAGTGGGAGGGGTGGGGCTGGGTGGGAAGGGGCTGGTCACCCCGTGGTGCCCTTATAAAACTCAACGCCGGCTTGTGCCCGCCCTCACAGTCGGGAATATTTGCGGAATACACCACGCCGCCGTTGACCCTGGCCATTGACCGAGCAACCCAACGTTCCTACCAGCTCCCTCCGCAGGAATGTGTTAGATTGACTCCGTGTGAGAGAGAGTCCGTCTGTGTGCGCGCCAGTACGTATGTCTGGGGAGGGTTAGTGTAGTGTTGTTAGTGTAGTGGGGTTAGTGTAGTGTTGTTAGTGTAGTGGGGTTAGTGTAGTGTTGTTAGTGTGGTGTTGTTAGTGTGGTGGGGTTAGTGTAGTGTTGTTAGTGTAATGGGGTTAGTGTAGTGTTGTTAGTGTAGTGGGGTTAGTGTAGTGTTGTTAGTGTAGTGGGGTTAGTGTAGTGGGGTTAGTGTAGTGGGGTTAGTGTAGTGGGGTTTGTGTAGTGGGGTTAGTGTAGTGTTGTTAGTGTAGTGGGGTTAGTGTAGTGTTGTTAGTGTGGTGTTGTTAGTGTGGTGGGGTTAGTGTAGTGTTGTTAGTGTAGTGTTGTTAGTGTAGTGGGGTTAGTGTAGTGTTGTTAGTGTAGTGTTGTTAGTGTGGTGGGGTTAGTGTAGTGTTGTTAGTGTAGTGTTGTTAGTGTAGTGTTGTTAGTGTAGTGTTGTTAGTGTAGTGTTGTTAGTGTAGTGTTGTTAGTGTAGCGTTGTTAGTGTAGTGTTGTTAGTGTAGTGTTGTTAGTGTAGTGGGGTTAGTGTAGTGTTGTTAGTGTAGTGTTGTTAGTGTGGTGGGGTTAGTGTAGTGTTGTTAGTGTAGTGTTGTTAGTGTGGTGGGGTTAGTGTAGTGTTGTTAGTGTAGTGTTGTTAGTGTAGTGGGGTTAGTGTAGTGGGGTTAGTGTAGTGGGGTTAGTGTAGTGGGGTTAGTGTAGTGGGGTTAGCGCACTGCACTACGAACCTGGTGACCCGAGTTCGATTCCCGCTCACGGCCAACACCAGTGACTGTTATCAGAACAACTCCTCGGCATCCTCACTCAGCATCAAATGAGTAGATTGCGCCACTAGGGATACAAAGGCGGCCGGGCGTGGTGTTGGCCACCTACCCCCTCGTGTGCCGTGCCGGCCAGGCTGTACGGGGGATCTTTGTCTTTGTGCGTACGCGTGACTAAGTGAATGTGTGATTGCGAGAATCAATGCATACGTGTGATTGAATGTGTGCGCAATAATAAGTGTGTAAATGAGCGTGAAAGTGAATATGTGCGATTGAATTATCGAGTTGGTGTGGAATTTAGGTTGGTAATGAAACACTCAATGTCACAATCACGTTTACACTCAGACGCTCACATTCACCCACACGTTCTCAAGCAAATCATCCATTCACTCACTTCCACACTCATATTTCACGCTTACACTCATTCTTTGACACGCACTCCAGACACACACGTGAAATAGCTCGTAAAAAAATGGTTGGAGTCTCTTAGAGACTCAAAATTCATACGAACTCACAATCACAATTATTGCGCACACACACGACCCACACGGTTATACTTCCACACACACACACACCTGCACACTCTCTCACACACACAATTGCACTCGCACACACACACACACACAGATGGACACTCCCTCACACACACACAAATGGACACTCACACACACCCAGTTGTACTCTCACACACACAGTTGCGCACACACACACAGATGAACACTCCCTCACACACACACACAAATGGACACTCCCTCACACACACACACAAATGGACACACACACAGTTGCACTCACACACACACAGTTGCGCACACACAGATGGACACACACACACAGTTGCACTCTCTCTCACACACAGTTGCAATCACACACAGTTACACACTCACACCCGCAAACAGTTACACACACACTTGCACAGTCACACACTTGCACACACACACTGTACACTCACACACTCAAACAGTTACAGTTGCACACTCACACTCTCTACACACACACACTGCACACACCCACTGCACACACTTGCACACTGCACACACACTCTGCACACACACTCACATACTTGCACACACTTGCACACTCACACACAGACACACACTGGCACACCCTCACATACTTGCACACTCACACTTGCACACTCACACACACTCACACTTGCACACCCTCACATACTTGCACACTCACACTTGCACACTCACACACACTCACACTTGCACACCCTCACATACTTGCACACTCACACACACTGACACACACACACTTGCACACTCAGACCCAGGCGTGGCCCTCTTGCCATCTCGGGTTTCTGAGAAGCAGCAGCTGCTGCAGCCCTTTACTCGGTGTCTAACTCAGCTGCACAAACATCACGGGCTACTACTGCTGCTGCTGCTGCCCCTGACGCGCGTGTACACGGGCTAGGGTTGTACACTGGGTGGGTTGTACACGGGTTAAGGTTGTACACTGGGTGGGTTGTACACGGGTTAGTGTTGTACACTGGGTGGGTTGTACACTGGTTAGTGTGGTACACTGGGTGGGTTGTACACGGGTTAAGGTTGTACACTGGGTGGGTTGTACACTGGGTGGATTGTACACGGGTTAAGGTTGTACACTGGGTGGGTTGTACACGGGTTAGTGTGGTACACTGGGTGGGTTGTACACTGGTTAGTGTTGTACACTGGTTAGTGTTGTACACTGGTTAGTGTGGTACACTGGTTAGTGTGGTACACTGGGTGGGTTGTACACGGGTTAAGGTTGTACACTGGGTGGGTTGTACACGGGTTAAGGTTGTACACTGGGTGGGTTGTACACGGGTTAAGGTTGTACACTGGGTGGGTTGTACACTGGGTGGGTTGTACACTGGTTAGTGTTGTACACGGGCTAGGGTTGTACACGGATTAGGGTTGTACACGGATTAGGGTTGTCCAACTGGGTGGGTTGTACACGGGTTAGTGTGGTACACTGGTGGGTTGTACACTGGTTAGTGTTGTACACGGGTTAGTGTTGTGCACAGGGTGGGTTGTACACAGATTATGATTGTACACAGATTATGATTGTACACAGATTCGTGTTGTGCACAGGGTGGGTTGTACACCGATTATGATTGTGCACTGATTATGATTGTACACAGATTATGATTGTACACGGGTTAGTGTTGTACACGGGTTAGTGCTGTACACGCATTATGGTTGCACTGTACGCAGATTACCCGCGCCTCGCACGCCGCACCACGACAGCTGTAAACGTGTTCTACTCACCAACGAAAATCGTCGTCGACCACGCGAATGACGATGAGGAACAAAAAGAAACCACGGCAATTAATAAAGAAAGTGACCGCGACGTCAATGGAGCACGCAGAGCAGGGCAGAGCGGGGCGGGCGGGCAGGGCGGGTGAGGGGGGGTCTCCTGAGGGGAAAATCTTCGCCGGCGAATATTTTGACGGCGTTCGAAGGCGAAGTAGAGGAGGGGTAGGCGAGGCCGAGGCGCGGTTTGAAAGAGCAGGTAAAGTGACGGGGAAAGCGAGTGGTGGTTGTGATGGTGGTGGTGGTGATGGTGGAGGCCGAAGAAAAACCAGAGCGGAGCAGCGAGAGGAACCCGCCAAACCAACTGCGCGCGCCGATTGGTCCGCGACGGTCACGTGGTGCGGCAATCAGCGGTGGGGGGGGCGGGGCGGGTGGGGGTATGTGGGGGTGGGGCGTAGCGACCGGAAGTCTTAAGAAATACTTTTTTAAAAATCCGTCATTAAAAATTGTGACCTTCTAATAATATTTGAGAAATATACGTGTACATTTAGGGGCGCATTGCTTTGCACGTAAATAATTTGTGTTTTAAATTTCGTTTTGAAGTCGGCGGGGGGGAGGGCGAGCGGGGGCGGAAGTCGGAAGAGCGAAAATCTTGGGGGGTGGGGGGGGGAGGTGAATTTTTTTATTCGTCATTAAATTTGTGGCCTTAAAAGTTATATTTGTGAAGCATATACGCGTGTGTACATTCATGTCGGTATTCCTTTGCACGTAAAGAATTCGTTTATTTATTTAGTTTTGTAGTCGGTGGCGCGGGGGGGTCTTTAACTCTCGTGACGTCACATAGTCGCGCGCTGATTGGCTGATTCGGGCACGTGCACAGGCGGGTAGGCGTGACTGAAACCGGGTGGCCCTAATCGATAATAAGTATAACCCGTAAAAACAAAGTTTTTCACTCTAAATCCTTTATATGCGTGGCGGCTAGAGTCCTCTCGTCCTCTGGCTTGAGATGGCTGCCACCTATGGGTCAGATGATTGTCTGCCACCATTAAGCAATTGGTAATTAAATATTTAATTTGTTTTGCCTAAACAAGTGTAAAATTTTGGGAAAAATTTTCACGAACATTAATTGTCTCGCACAACGAGTCTGTGTGCAAAATTTCAGCTCGATTGGATCACGGGAAGTGGGTTAAAAAACGACCGAAAGATTTGCACGGTCGTAAGCAAGCAAGCACGCAAGCAAGCAAGCGAACTTAATATAAAGGATTTAATAAGTATAACCAGTAAAAACTAAGTTTTTCACTATAAATCCTTTATATGCGTGACGGCTAGAGTCCTCTCGTCCTCTGGCTTGAGATGGCTGCCACCTATGGGTCAGATGATTGTCTGCCAGTATTAAGCAATTGGTAATTAAATATTTAATTTGTTTTCCCTAAACAGTGTCAAATTTTGGAAAAACATTTTCACGAACATTAATTGTCTCGCACAACGAGTCTGTGTGCAAAATTTCAGCTCGATTGGATCACGGGAAGTGGGTTTAAAAACGACCGAAAGATTTGCACGGTCGTAAGCAAGCAAGCACGCAAGCAAGCAAGCAAGCGAACTTAATATAAAGGATTTAAAAATGGCATCGATTCTAGTCCGATTAATCAACGATTCTGTTCCAATTGTCGTCTGGTCGTGCCGAGCAGTCGATCTGTTTAACATAATCAGAATTTTTTGTGTTCGGGGCCGTCCATAAATGACGTCACGCACCTAGGGGGGTGGGGGTCAGACATTTGTGACGATGTGTGACGAGGGGGGGGGGTGAGAAATGGGACGTCACATCAAAGTGCGCAACTTTAAATGAATACAGACAACACGTTCTACTTAATTAAATAGATTTGTTGATAAATGTTTCCTCCTACAACATCAGAGTGCAGCGCCACATTAAATACGCACTACAATGACAATAGTTTAAAGCGATTAGAAGCATGTGTTATTTGAGGGGGGGGCAGAGCTTTGTGACGTCATATTTGAGGGGGGGGGTCTGACTTTTTGTGACGCCGTGTGACGAGGGGAGGGGGGGTAAAAAATCGTCCCAAATCGCGTGACGTCATTTATGGACGCCCCCTAAGTGGATTGACAGCAGCCGATCAACATCAAACTCCGCTCACTATTGTAAAGATATTGCAACTACTGCACTGTAGAGCCGATCACGTGGATTTCGGATTAACCGGAGCGACATGTCCGTCCGGTTCAAGCACGTGACTTGCAATGAACATTTCCAAGTTTAACAATGTGAAACTGTTTTAGATTGTTAATTTGGGCTTAAGGGAAAATCCACGCGTTAACACATTCCTGCTGCGGAGGGAGCTGGTAGGAACGTCGGGTTGCTCGGTCAATGGCCTGCAGGGTCAACGGCGGCGTGGTGTATTCCGCAAATATGCCCGACTGTGAGGGCGGGCACAAGCCGGCGTGAGTAGGTGAAACGTTCCTTCGGAGTGGGCAGGTAGGAACTTGTCTTCTTGGTTCTTTCGGTAAAGTCACGTAGAAGGGAAGTGATAGAATAATAAAAAGAAAACATAATAAAATCAAATAATTCTCACGACGTTTCGGCTACAACGCAAGCAGCCGTCTTCAGGTGACGTCATATTTGAGTGGTGGTCTGACTTCACCTGAAGACGGCTGCTTGCGTTGTAGCCGAAACGTCGTGAGAATTATTTGATTTTATTATGTTTTATTTTTATTATTTTATTATTTCCCTTCTACGTGACTTTACCGAAAGAACCAAGAAGATGAATCCCTGCAGTCACGAAAGAAGCTTTAAATCGAAACATAAAAATGTTTTCTTTTTATTATTTTATTATTTCCCTTCTACGTGACTTTACCGAAAGAACAAAGAAGATGAATCCCTGCAGTCACGAAAGAAGCTTTAAATCGAAACATAAAAATGTTTTATTTTTATTATTTTATTATTTCCCTTCTACGTGACTTTACCGAAAGAACCAAGAAGATGAATCCCTGCAGTCACGAAAGCTTTAAATCGAAACATAAAAATGTTTTATTTTGATTATTTTATTATTTCCCTTCTACGTGACTTTACCGAAAGAACCAAGAAGATGAATCCCTGCAGTCACGAAAGCTTTAAATCGAAACATAAAATTTTTTATTTTGATTATTTTATTTTTTCCCTTCTACGTGACTTTACCGAAAGAACCAAGAAGATGAATCCCTGCAGTCACGAAAGCTTTAAATCGAAAGGTAGGAACTTGGTTGGACAGCGCGGCGTTCAGGAAGAGGGGGGGGGGGGCAGTTGGATGAGTGGGCGTGTTTACCCTTCCCCCCCACCCTCCCCGACATCGTCAACCAATCGCGGCGTTGCTCGGTGTTCGGTGGGGAGGGGATTGCATGAGTGGGCGTGTTCACACCCCACCTCTACCAGTGGCCGCTCCGCTCGGCGTTTGGGGGGTGGGGGGGAAGTTGGATGATTGGGCGTGTTTACCTTCCCCCCACCCTCCCTCCTCGACATCCTCAACCAATCGTGGCCCTGCTCGGCGGTCGGTGGGGGGGTGAATGGATGGGCTGCATTCCGATGCACGACAGACAAATAATCCCTGGTGGGCAGTGTGGAACCTGTTGCTCCTATCTTCGTTGAGTTTTATAAGGGCACCACGGGATGAGCAGCCCCTCCTCACCCAGCCCCACCCCTTCTACCCCCCACCCAGCCCCACCCTCCCCACCCAGCCCCTCCACACCCAGCCCCACCCTCCCCACCCTCCCCATCCAGCCCCTCCCCATCCAGCCCCTCCCCACCCAGCCCCTCCCCACCCTCCCCATCCAGCCCCTCCCCATCCAGCCCCTCCCCACCCAGCCCCTCCCCACCCTCCCCACCCAGCCCCTCCCCACCCACCCCTCCCAGCCCCTCCCCACCCTCCCCTCCCAGCCCCTCCCCACCCTCCCCTCCCAGCCCCTCCCCACCCTCCCCACCCAGCCCCTCCCCACCTTCCCCTCCCAGCCTCTCCCCACCCTCCCCTCCCAGCCCCTCCCCACCCAGCCCCTCCTCACCCAGCCCCACCCTCCCCATCCAGCCCCTCCCCACCCTCCCCACCCAGCCCCTCCCCACCCAGCCCCTCCTCACCCAGCCCCTCCCCACGCAGCTCCACCCTCCCCACCCAGCCCCTCCCCACGCAGCCCCACCCTCCCCACCCAGCCCCTCCCCACCCTCCCCTCCCAACCAAGCCCCTCCCTCCCCACCCTCCTCTCTCCACCCAGCCCCTCCCCTCTCCACCCAGCCCCTCCCCACCCTCCCCTCCCATATTTGCACGACGGACAGAGTAATCCCCCGTGGGCTGGTGTCACCAGGAGGTGACTACCAGTATTGATTTACGTCAAAATCTCAGGTGCGCAGTTCATCCGCAAATGGGATGGACCGCTCTGGGGTAATCGAAATAAAATAACTGCGTCGTCACGTGACAAATCTAAAGTAGTGCACAAACATAAGCCGGGTAGGGCAGATTAGCCCGATAACAAAATGAAGCTACAAAAACACGAAACATATGTGGGGTGACTTGTATTAATATGTAAACAGACAAAAGTAACGTGTTACTCTTTGGTTCTTTCGGTAAAGTCACGTAGAAAGAAAAAAGAATAAATAAATAAAGCATATTCCTTTTTATTTTATCTCTCTACGTGACTTTACCGAAGGAACAAAAGAGCAACACGTTCCTTTGTCTGTTTACATATTAATACAAGTCACCCAACATGTGTTTCATGTATTTGTTGCTTAATTTTGTTATCGGGCTAAAAGAAAAAATAAAAAAATAACAATATTCATTTCTATTTTCTCTCTCTACGTGACTTTACCGAAAGAACCAAAGAGTAATCCCTGCAGTCACGAAAGCTCCAAATTAACTTTAAAGGCATGTGTGTCAAATGAGATTCGAAAACTCTAAACAGCATTGCAGCCCTCCGCAATAGAAACTGGCCCCCACAGAGCTGGAGAGCACAGAACTACTTCTGAGGTCCCTTCAACGGATATCTGGTGCGCACAGCAGTGGACCCTGGTCTCATGATCCGGGCTTCACACAGAACAGGACCCCAAGGCGCTGCTGTTTGCTTGTGGCTAGAAGATGTTGTGGCTAGGAGATGTTAACTCCCTCGATTGGTATACAGGAGGTCGTGGGTTCGATCCCGGCCCTGACGCCTGCTGTGTATTTGGAGTTTGCGTGTCTCTCCGTCTCTCATCATCATCACGGTGGCTAGGAGATGTTAACTACCTCGATTGGTATACAGGAGGTCGTGGGTTTGATCGCGACCCTGACGCCTGCTGTGTATTTGGAGTTTGCGTGTCACTCCCTCTCTCATAATCATCACGGTGGCTAGGAGATGTTAACTGCCTCGCCTGGTATACAGGAGGTCGTGGGTTCAATCCCGACCCTGACTCCTGCTGTATATTTGAAATTGCGTGTCTCTCTCACATCATCATCATCATCATCACGGTGGCTAGGAGATGTTAACTCCCTCGCCTGGTCTACAGGAGGTCGTGGGTTCGATCCCGGCCCTGACGCCTGCTGCTGTATATTTGGAGTTTGCGTGTCTCCCCCTCATCATCATCATCATCAGGGTGGCTAGGAGATGTTAACTACCTCGCCTGGTCTACAGGAGGTCGTGGGTTCGATCGCGACCCTGACGCCTGCTGCTGTATATTTGGAGTTTGCGTGTCTCTCCCTCTCTCATCATCATCACGGTGGCTAGGAGATGTTAACTACCTCGCCTGGTCTACAGGAGGTCGTGGGTTCAACCCCGACCCTGACGCCTGCTGCTGTATATTTGGAGTTTGCGTGTCTCTCTCTCTCATCATCATGGTGGCTAGGAGATGTTAACTACCTCGCCTGGTATGCAGGAGGTCATGGGTTCGATAGCGACCCTGACGCCTGCTGCTGTATATTTGGAGTTTGCGTGTCTCTCTCTCTCATCATCACGGTGGCTAGGAGATGTTAACACCCTCGCCCGGTATACAGGAGGTCGTGGGTTCGATAGCGACCCTGACGCCTGCTGCTGTATATTTGGAGTTTGCGTGTCTCTCTCTCTCATCATCACGGTGGCTAGGAGATGTTAACACCCTCGCCCGGTATACAGGAGGTCGTGGTTTCAATCCCGACCTGACGCCTGCTGCTGTATATTTGTTCGTGTGGATTTTTCTCCAGGTCCTCAAGTTTTGTCCCTGCATATTTACAATCAACATGCGTTTAGAGAATTTGGGCTGATATACATTTCAACATGACAAGCAACTTTGCTGAGCTATCATAACTGGCAAGGTCGCTTCTGAAAAAGACGTGTGTAGCCCAGTGGATCTTTTCCTGGTAAAATAAAATTGATTCGTTTTCATAGTTTAAGTCGGCAGCACCACGTGGCATTCAGCACACGGTCTCACGGAACCTTTGTTCAGCCCAGTTGGTCAGTACCACCTGGTGTGGAAAACGCTACCATTAACCAGAGGTCGCAACCGGGTACCCGATACCCGTACCCTACCCGATACCCGGCTACCCGTACCCGGCCGGGTACGGGTACCCCTTTGCGACCCTGGTGCGGCCGGGTACGGGTACGGGTAGACCGTGAGTCACGGGTGAGTCACCGTTTGTCACTCATTCCCAACGTCTTGTCTCTTCTCACAGTTCAAGTTCCTAGAATCAA
This sequence comes from Lethenteron reissneri, assembly GCF_015708825.2. Taxonomy (NCBI): domain Eukaryota; kingdom Metazoa; phylum Chordata; class Hyperoartia; order Petromyzontiformes; family Petromyzontidae; genus Lethenteron; species Lethenteron reissneri. The sequence goes on along the minus strand of NC_083788.1, from coordinate 3,513,051 downwards.
CCCACCCGCGCCTGCAACATGGCTTCATCCCAGAGGTCGCAATCAGGTACCCGATACCCGTACCCTACCCGTACCCGGCCGGGTATGGGTAGGGTACGGGTACGGCCGGGTACGGGTACCCGTTTGCGACCCTGGTGCGGCCGGGTACGGGTACGGGTAAGGAATCAAAACCCGTTTACGACCTCTGCCATTACCCCCCCCCAACCACCGCCTCTTGAACGAAGCTGAGTTGGAGCTGCAATCTTTTCCACTGTCGAGCCAAACTCCAGAAATTTCTCAGTGAAGTCCTAAGTTCTGTCAAAATTTGTGCAACAATATTAATAATACAAACAGTACTGGTAGGAACCTCCTGGTTACACCAGCCCACAGGGGATTATTGTGTCCGTCCGTCCGTCGTGCATCCAAAAATGTGAGGGGTGGGGCTGGGTGGAGAGGGGAGGGGCTGGGTGGGGAGGGTGGGGAGGGGCTGGGAGGGGCTGGTCACCCCGTGGTGCCCTTATAAAACTCAACGTTTAACCTACTCACGCCAGCTTGTGCCCGCCCTCACAGTCGGCCATATTTGCGGAATACACCACGCCGCCGTTGACCCTGCAGGCCATTGACCGAGCAACCCAACGTTCCTACCAGCTCCCTCCGCAGCAGGACAATGTGTTTTGGGTTAAATCGCGTGAATGTAATTGTGTCGTTAAGCCCACCACCGCCCGGCTGACACAGCCAATTAGTAAGGTTTGTCACGTCAACAAAAACGTTCCAAACTAGTTACTACTTCAACATTGGCCGCTGTGTAAATGTGGGCAAAGCAGCAGCAGCAGCAACAACAACAACAAAACAGTCCCAGACCACACCAAGATAACACACCACACAGTAGTCCATAAATAAAATGGCACATCAACATTGATGTAATTCTCATCAGGACCCACATCAGAGGTCGCAACCGGGTACCCGATACCCATACCCTACCCGATACCCGGGTACGCGTAGCCGTTTGCGACCCTGGTGCGGCCGGGTACGGGTACGGGTAGGCCGTGAGTCACTGATGAGTAACCGTTTGTCACTCATTTCGGGTAGGGTACGGGTAGGGAACGGGTACCCGTACCCGGCCGGGTACGGGTACACATTTGTGACCCTGGTGCGGCCGGGTACGGGTACGGGTAAGGAATCAAAACCCGTTTGTGACCTCTGACCCACATTGATACAAACCCGTGGGGTCTCCAACCCGTATCACACACTCTGTCTCTCTTACTCGCGCCTCTATTTACGTGCTATGAAGTAGGGGCATTGCCCGAAACGTTGCCTATTATATGCATTTTTCCCTTTTAAGGCCACACACACACACACAGGCACGCAGTGTTATTGATTGCGGAGCGTACTGAGTTTGTTTTGAACCGTAAAACATATTTGCGATCGAGAGATGAACTTCTCACATGAAATCATTGTTCGCATTGGCTACCCTTGGTGGCAGCGATCGGACGTTATTCTGCTGCCAAGAGGGTGGCTCAAAGGTTGTGAAGAGGGGCCCCCCGTTCGTGGTTGTGTAATGAAGCGTTCATAAACATTAAACCAGCCAATTCAATTATCCCAACTATACTCGTGAAACATTGCCAATTCACGCAAGGGTGACCTGAGTCACATTTAAGTGAATTACACAGACAATACACAATCATTCCCACCTCTCACGACACAGAACCTGGCCATATCATTACACGGACTAAGGGGCCGTCCATAAATGACGTCACTTACCTGGGGGGGAGGGGGGGGGTCAGACATTTGTGACGATGTGTGACCAGGGTCAACGGCGGCGTGGTGTATTCCGCAAATATGCCCGACTGTGAGGGCGGGCACAAGCCGGCGTGAGTAGGTTAAACGTTGAGTTTTATAAGGGCACCACGGGGTGACCAGCCCCTCCCCACCCAGCCCCACCCCTCAACACCCTCCCTTCCCCACCCAGCCCCACCCTCCCCACCCAGCCCCACCCTCCCGACCCAGCACCACCCTCCCCACCCAGCCCCTCCCCACCCTCCCCTCCCCACCCAGCCCCACCCTCCCCACCCAGCCCCTTCCCACCCAGCCCCACCCCTCCCACCCAGCCCCACCCTCCCCACCCAGCCCCTCCTCACCCTCCCCACCCAGCCCCTCCCCACCCTCCCCTCCCCACCATCCCCACCCAGCCCCTCCCCACCCTCCCCACCCAGCCCCTCCTCACCCTCCCCACCCAGCCCCTCCCCACCCTCCCCTCCCCACCATCCCCACCCAGCCCCTCCCCACCCTCCCTCCCCACCCAGCCCCACCATCCCCACCCAGCCCCTCCCCACCCTCCCTCCCTACCCAGCCCCACCCCTCCCAGCCCCTCCCCACCCAGCCCCACCCCTCCCACCCAGCCCCACCCTCCCCACCCAGCCCCTCCTCACCCTCCCCACCCAGCCCCTCCCCACCTTCCCCTCCCCACCATCCCCACCCAGCCCCTCCCCACCCTCCCCACCCAGCCCCTCCTCACCCTCCCCACCCAGCCCCTCCCCACCCTCCCCTCCCCACCATCCCCACCCAGCCCCTCCCCACCCTCCCTCCCTACCCAGCCCCACCCCTCCCAGCCCCTCCCCACCCTCCCCTCCCCACCCAGCCCCTCCCCACCCTCCCCACCCAGCCCCTCCCCACCCTCCCCTCTCCACCCAGCCCCACCCCTCCCATTTTTGGATGCACGACGGACGGACGGATACAATAATCCCCTGTGGGCTGGTGTAACCAGGAGGTTCCCATCAGTAACACGCACTACAATGACAATAGTTTAAAGCGATTTGAAGCATGTTTTTTTTTTGGGGGGGGGGGGGGGGCAAAGCTTTGTGACGTTATATTTGAGGGGGGGGGGGTCTGACTTTTTGTGACGCCGTGTGACGAGGGGGGGAGGGGAGGTCAAAAATCCTCCAAAATCACGTGACGTCATTTATGGACGACCCCGAAGCCGTTTGGGTTGACTGCTATGCTATTGCGAAGCATTATGTAAAGTAGGTGGGGCATGTGTGTTACTGTTGTGGAGTGACTCATGCAGCCAGCTATAGCTGCAGGATTGTGTTAGTACATGTTGTTTATTGTGAAAATTCCGTCACAGTTCCTATGATCGCTGTTTCATTGCTTTCATGGCTTTATTTTGGTGATTTCGAAAAGTGTTTTGGTTTGGCCATGTTTGTGTTGTTGTAGTACAGAGTTAGACTGATGGCCTTAATCTAAGTTGTCTTATGGTTGTTGTTGTTGTTGTTTGACTTGCATCCCACTGAGATTTTTGCACACAGCGTCGGTGTACGGTGTTTTTTCTGCAATGTTTTTGCTGTCTTTTCTTGAATTTTCTGTTTGCACTCAGTCACACATTCACTTTAAGATGTTTTTTGTCCATGTTTTTGTTTTGTGTTTGTTGTGGTTGCACCCGATTCAAGAGCCGAATGGCTCACAGGGCTATACCTAATACATGAACTTGAACATTCATGACGTCTAAAGGTATAACCTTCCACGCTGCAGCTTTTAGATTGTAAACATTTTAATTAAATTCTCTTTAAATGTCTGCGTGACCCCCCCGTGACCCCCCCGTGACCTCACGGCTGCCCGCTGAACGTTGCTGTTGCTATGCGGTGGACTCAAGAGTCGGTCACGTGACCGCTGCGACCAATCACGCACGGTGGTACGGTAGAGGGCGGGGTCTGATGGTCGTGGTCTGTTTAGAAAGGGGCGTGGTCTGGGTGGAAAGGGGCGTGGTCTGGGTGGAAAGGGGCGTGGTCTGGGTGGAAAGGGGCGTGGTCTGGGTAGAAAGGGGCGTGGTCTGGGTAGAAAGGGGCGTGGTCTGGTTGGAAAGGGGCGTGGTCTGTGTGGAAAGGGGCGTGGTCTGGGCACGCCGAGTGATAACCGCGATCAGTAGGGGATGAGACAGTGAGACAGTGAAGACAGTGCACCTCGCCTGAGTGTCCGTGAGTATCTACACGTGTCTCTGTGTGTCTGTGTCTGTGTGTGAGTCTGTGTGTCTGTGTGTGAGTCTGTGTGTGTGTGTGTGTGAGTCTGTGTCTCTGTGTGTCTCTGTGTGTCTGTGTGTCTCTGTGTGTGAGTCTGTGAGTCTGTGTGTGTGTGTGAGTCTGTGTCTCTGTGTGTCTCTGTGTGTCTCTGTGTGTCTGTGTGTCTCTGTGTGTCTCTGTGTGTCTGTGTGTCTGTGTGTGTCTGTGTGTGTGTCTGTGTCTCTGTGTGTCTCTGTGTGTCTGTGTGTCTCTGTGTGTCTGTGTGTGTCTGTGTGTGTGTCTCTGTGTGTCTCTGTGTCTCTGTGTGTCTCTGTGTGTCTGTGTGTGTCTGTGTCTCTGTGTGTCTGTGTGTGAGTCTGTGTCTCTGTGTGTGAGTCTGTCTCTGTGTGTGAGTCTGTGTCTCTGTGTCTCTGTGTGTCTGTGTGTGAGTCTGTCTCTGTGTGTGTGTCTGTGTGTGAGTCTGTGTCTCTGTGTGTCTGTGTGTGTCTGTGTCTCTGTGTGTCTCTGTGTGTCTGTGTGTGAGTCTGTGTCTCTGTGTGTGAGTCTGTGTCTCTGTGTCTCTGTGTGTCTGTGTGTGAGTCTGTCTCTGTGTGTGTGTCTGTGTGTGAGTCTGTGTCTCTGTGTGTCTGTGTCTCTGTGTGTGTCTCTGTGTGTGAGTCTGTGTCTCTGTGTGTGAGTCTGTGTCTCTGTGTGTGAGTCTGGGTCTCTGTGTGTCTGTGTGTGAGTCTGTGTCTCTGTGTGTGTGTCTGTGTCTCTGTGTGTGAGTCTGTGTCTCTGTGTGTGAGTCTGTGTCTCTGTGTGAGGGTCTGGGTCTCTGTGTGTGAGTCTGTGTGTGAGTCTGTGTGTCTGTGTCTCTGTGTGTCTGTGTGTCTGTGTGTGTGTCTGTGTCTCTGTGTGTCTGTGTGTGAGTCTGTGTCTCTGTGTCTCTGTGTGTCTGTGTGTGAGTCTGTGTCTCTGTGTGTCTGTGTGTGAGTCTGTGTCTCTGTGTGTGTGTGTGTCTGTGAATGTGTCCCTGTGTGTCTGTGAATGTGTCTCTGTGTCTCTGTGTGTGAGTCTGTGTCTCTGTGTGTGTGTGTCTCTGTGAATGTGTCCCTGTGTGTCTGTGAATGTGTCTCTGTGTCTCTGTGTGTGAGTCTGTGTCTCTGTGTATCTGTGTCTCTGTGAATGTGTCTCTGTGTGCCTGTGAATGTGTCCCTGTGTGTCTGTGTGTGAGTCTGTGTCTCTGTGTGTGAGTCTGTGAGTGAGTCTGTCTGTGTGTGTGTGTGTCTGTGTCTCTGTGTGTGAGTCTGTGTCTCTGTGTGTGTGTCTGTGTCTCTGTGTGTGTGTCTGTGTCTCTGTGAGTGAGTCTGTGTCTCTGTGAGTGAGTCTGTGTCTCTATGTCCACCAACACCCGGTGACGATTATCTTGAACCGGTCCTGGGCCTCGCCTAGATCGACTCAGCCTCAGATTTAGTACCTGGCGCGATGTCTGAACATCGCCGTTAAGGAGACAAAGGCGGCCGGGCGTGGTGCTGCTCGCTAACAGCACTTGCCCCCACAGTCCGCCAAGGCTATAGGGGTGACCTTTGTCTCGGCTCGGCTCAAGCTTGAGCCGCTCAGTTGCTTCCCAGCGGCTCCGGCTCAGCCTCGTGGAAATGCTGAGCCTGGCTGGGAGCGTGGCTCTGAGTCGGCTCGAGTTGAGCTTGGCTCTGAGCCGGCTCGAGATCAAGCTTGGCTCTGGCTCTGAGTCGGCTCGAGATCAAGTTTGGCTCTGGCTCTGAGTCGGCTCGAGATCAAGCTTGGCTCTGGCTCTGAGTCGGCTCGAGATCAAGCTTGGCTCTGGCTCTGAGTCGGCTTGAGTTAAGCGTGGCTCTGAACCGGCTCGAGTTGAGCTTGGCTCTGAGTCGGCTCGAGATCAAGCTTGGCTCTGGCTCTGAGTCGGCTCGAGATCAAGCGTGGCTCTGGCTCTGAGTCACCTCGAGATCAAGCTTGGCTCTGGCTCTGAGTCGGCTCGAGATCAAGCTTGGCTCTGGCTCTGAGTCGGCTCGAGATCAAGCGTGGCTCTGGCTCTGAGTCACCTCGAGATCAAGCTTGGCTCTGGCTCTGAGCCGGCTCGAGATCAAGCTTGGCTCTGGCTCTGAGTCACCTCGAGATCAAGCTTGGCTCTGGCTCTGAGTCGGCTCGAGATCAAGCTTGGCTCTGGCTCTGAGTCGGCTCGAGTTGAGCGTGGCTCTGGCTCTGAGTCGGCTCGAGATCAAGCGTGGCTCTGGCTCTGAGTCACCTCGAGATCAAGCTTGGCTCTGGCTCTGAGTCGGCTCGAGATCAAGCTTGGCTCTGGCTCTGAGTCGGCTCGAGATCAAGCGTGGCTCTGGCTCTGAGTCACCTCGAGATCAAGCTTGGCTCTGGCTCTGAGCCGGCTCGAGATCAAGCTTGGCTCTGGCTCTGAGTCACCTCGAGATCAAGCTTGGCTCTGGCTCTGAGTCGGCTCGAGATCAAGCTTGGCTCTGGCTCTGAGTCGGCTCGAGTTGAGCGTGGCTCTGGCTCTGAGTCGGCTCGAGATCAAGCGTGGCTCTGGCTCTGAGTCACCTCGAGATCAAGCTTGGCTCTGGCTCTGAGTCGGCTCGAGATCAAGCTTGGCTCTGGCTCTGAGTCGGCTCGAGATCAAGCGTGGCTCTGGCTCTGAGTCACCTCGAGATCAAGCTTGGCTCTGGCTCTGAGCCGGCTCGAGATCAAGCTTGGCTCTGGCTCTGAGTCACCTCGAGATCAAGCTTGGCTCTGGCTCTGAGTCGGCTCGAGATCAAGCTTGGCTCTGGCTCTGAGTCGGCTCGAGTTGAGCGTGGCTCTGGCTCTGAGTCACCTCGAGATCAAGCTTGGCTCTGGCTCTGAGTCGGATCGAGTTCAGCTTGCCTCTGGCTCTGAGTCACCTCGAGATCAAGCGTGGCTCTGGCTCTGAGTCGGCTCGAGATCAAGCTTGGCTCTGGCTCTGAGTCGGCTCGAGATCAAGCTTGGCTCTGAGTCGGCTCGAGATCAAGCTTGGCTCTGGCTCTGAGTCACCTCGAGTTCACCTTGGCTCTGGCTCTGAGTCGGCTCGAGATCAAGCTTGGCTCTGGCTCTGAGCCGGCTCGAGATCAAGCTTGGCTCTGGCTCTGAGTCGGCTTGAGTTAAGCGTGGCTCTGAACCGGCTCGAGTTGAGCTTGGCTCTGAGTCGGCTCGAGATCAAGCTTGGCTTTGGCTCTGAGTCGGCTCGAGATCAAGCGTGGCTCTGGCTCTGAGTCACCTCGAGATCAAGCTTGGCTCTGGCTCTGAGTCGGCTCGAGATCAAGCTTGGCTCTGGCTCTGAGTCGGCTCGAGATCAAGCGTGGCTCTGGCTCTGAGTCACCTCGAGATCAAGCTTGGCTCTGGCTCTGAGCCGGCTCGAGATCAAGCTTGGCTCTGGCTCTGAGTCACCTCGAGATCAAGCTTGGCTCTGGCTCTGAGTCGGCTCGAGATCAAGCTTGGCTCTGGCTCTGAGTCGGCTCGAGTTGAGCGTGGCTCTGGCTCTGAGTCACCTCGAGATCAAGCTTGGCTCTGGCTCTGAGTCGGATCGAGTTCAGCTTGCCTCTGGCTCTGAGTCACCTCGAGATCAAGCGTGGCTCTGGCTCTGAGTCGGCTCGAGATCAAGCTTGGCTCTGGCTCTGAGTCGGCTCGAGATCAAGCTTGGCTCTGGCTCTGAGCTGGCTCGAGTTGAGCTTGGCTCTGGCTCTGAGTTGGCTCGAGTTTGGCGTGGCTCTGAGCCGGCCTGTTTCGATCAGTAGTGTGCGAGGTGCACCTAGCCTGGCACAGGACCTCCGGCGTCATCACCGTCAGCTTGTGAACGACAGCTGCTGCTGGGGTAGTTTTAGAATGCAGTGGGGAGCGGTGGCGCACTGGTTAGCGCACTCCACTGCGAACCCGGCGACCCTGAATGTTCTATTTTCGGCCACGGATAACGTCGGCGTCGAGTGACATCTGAACCGGTGGGTGTTTGGGCATCCCCTGGGTTGACTCGGCCTTAAATGAGTACCACTTTCGCCGTGTGTAAACATTAGCGGTGGGGAGACAAAGGCGGTCGGTGTAGCAGCACTTGCCCCTGCGGTATCTTACTGTCGACACGCGGGATTTGTGTGCCTGTGTGGACACGTTGAGTCTGTTCGGTGGTGTACACGATTATGTAACTGCAGGATGTTTGCGAGGCGTGTGCGTGTGTGTGTGTCTGTGCGCTTGTGTGTGTGTGTATGTGAGGAGCGGTGGCGCAGCGGTTAGCGCTACGCTGCGCTACGAACCCGGCGACCCGAGTTCGATTCCCGCTCACGGCCGCCAACACCCGGTGACGATTATCTGAACCGGTCCTGCCCCCCCCTCCCTCCTAGGTCGGCTCAGCCTCAAATGAGTACTTGGTGCGGTGTGTAAACATCGCTAGCACTGGGGAGACAAAGGCGGCCGGGCGTGGTGCTGGCCACCCACCCCCTCGTGTGCCACAGAGCCGGCCTTCATAGGTGCTACTCGCCAACAGCACTTGCCCCAACAGTCTGTGCAGGCTTCACGGGGGGGGAGATCTTTGTCTTTGTGTGTGGGTGTGTGCGTGTGGGTGTGTGTGTGGGTATGTGTGTGTGGGTATATGTGTGTGTGGGTATATGTGTGTGTGTGTGGGTATGTGTGTGTATGGGTATGGGGAGCGGTAGTGTAGCGGTTAGCGCGCTGCGCTATGAACCTGGCGACCCGGGTTCGATTCCCGCTCACGGCTAACACCAGTGACGATTATCTGAACCGGTCCTGGGCCTCCCCTAGGTCGACTGAGCCTTAAATGAGTACCTGGTGCGGTGTGTAAACATCGCCACTGGGGAGACAAAGGCGGTCGGGCGTGGTGCTGGCCACCCACCCCCTCGTGTACCGTTCCGGCCTTCATAGGTGCTCGCTAACAGCACTTGCCCCTACAGTCTATTAAGGCTACACGGGGGATCTTTGTTCTTTGTAAGGGTATATGTGTGTGTGTGGGTATGTGTGTGTGGGTATATGTGTGTGTGTGGGTATGTGTGTGTGTGGGTATGTGTGTGTGTGTGGGTATGTGTGTGTATGGGTATATGTGTGTGTGTGTGTGGGTATGTGTGTGAGTGGGTATGTGTGTGTGTGTGGGTATGTGTGTGTGTGTGGGTATGTGTGTGTGTGTGGGTATGTGTGTGTGTGTGTGGGTATGTGTGTGTGTGTGGGTATGTGTGTGTGTGTGGGTATGTGTGTGCGTGTGGGTATGTGTGTGTGTGTGGGTATGTGTGTGTGTGGGTATGTGTGTGTGTGGGTATGTGTGTGTGTGGGTGTGTGTGTGTGTGGGTATGTGTGTGTGTGGGTATGTGTGTGTGTGTGCGTGTGGGTGTGTTGTCGTGTGTAAGTGTGGTTGTGTGTGTGGGTGTGTGTGTGTGTGTGGGTATGTGTGTGTGTGGGTATGTGTGTGTGTGGGTATGTATGTGTGTGTGTGGGTATGTGTGTGTGTGTGTGGGTATGTGTGTGTGTGGGTATGTGTGTGTGGGTATGTGTGTGTGTGTGCGTGTGGGTGTGTTGTCGTGTGTAAGTGTGGTTGTGCGTGTGGGTATGTGTGGTGTGTGGGTATGTGTGGTGTGTGGGTATGTGTGGGTGTGTGGGTATGTGTGTGGGTATGTGTGGGTGTGTGGGTATGTGTGTGTGTGTGGGTATGTGTGTGTGTGTGTGGGTATGTGTGTGTGTGGGTATGTGTGTGTGTGTGGGTGCGATCAAGGGATGGCTCCCTATTGGTCAACCACGTTATGTATGCCGATGATTTGGTAATAGCTGCTCATTCAGAAGAGGAGTTGGAGGCGCTGCTGCTGAGACTGGAGCGTGCCACTAAGAGGTGGGGCCTTACCATCAGCCCCACCAAAACCAAGCACCTGCCTGGGTATTTTGTACCATCGGACACTCCACCCCCACAACTCCCAATTGGTGATGGGGCAGTTGTGGAGAGAGTGGAGAGTTTCCCATACCTGGGCAGTGTGCTTATGACCGGCTCCAGTCTATCAGCAGAGGTCTCACTCCGAATCAGTCGAGCGGCAATATCTTTTCATCGGTTGCGTAACGCTGTGTGGAAGCTACCTGGTCTGTCGCTCCGCACGAAGCTTCAGGTCTTCTCGGCCACGGTCATTCCCTCCCTTCTCTACGCTTGCGAGACGTGGACCCCCCTGGTGGAGCATCTTCGCCGGTTGGAAACATTTAGGCTGGCCTGCCTACGATCCATCCTGGGTTTAACCAGGCTGGATTGTGTGAGGAGCTCACAAATCCTTGAAAGATCTGGGCAAAGTCCCATCAGTGAGCTCCTCCGGCAGGCAAGGCTGCGTTGGCTGGGTCATGTAGCCCGCATGCCCAGCCACCGCATGCCTAAACAGCTTTTGTTCGGCCGGATCGAGGGGGCTAGACGGGCGCGGCACGGGCTGGAGAAGAGATGGAGTGATGTGGTACAGGAGGACGTGGAGCTGAGTGGACTTGCCGATGACTGGTACCAGCGGTGTCAAGATCGGCCTCAGTGGAGGAGGCTCGTGAAGGACGCTACTGGGCAGTTGGAGGCAGTCGCCCTCCAACAACAACGGAGGGCGGAGGAGCGACGCTCACAACAACGAGCGGAGCGCCGGGTGGCTAAAGCACAGCAAGTTGGCACAGTAGGGGGCACAGTTGGTGCATCAGCCAGTCATCTCGGTCATCTCGGTCAGTCGACCCGTGGCACCTGGGTCTGCCCCGTGACCTCCTGCCAGCGGGCTTTCGACACTTCACGTGGCCTCAAGGTGCACTTGGCCTGGCACAAGCATCGTGGTGACGTCACCGCCACTTAGTGGCGAATGGCGGTTGTTGTTGTATCAAATTTTGGAGGGGGGGGGGGGTTCGGGTTTCCCGATCATGGTTACATAACGACCCTGGCACGGTTTGGGTGACTTTCCACCTCGCCCCAACCTCAACTGTGCCAACTCCAACAGCAGCAGCAGCAGCAACAACCACATTCTTTCTAGACCAGCGCTCTTCTTAACTCATTTTCAGGGGGGAGGGGGTGGGGGGCACACGATAAGACACAATCAGTGCGTCTGCCAGGGAGCCTAAGCTTTCTGTTGATGAAACCCGCATTGGAGAGCTTCAAAATAAACTGGATTGATGCGAGGGCTGCCACCACGTCATTTGAAACCATTGTGGGTTTGACAGCAGCATGATGATGGGGGGGGGGGGTGTTCACATTTGTTGCGTGTTCACATTTGTTGCGTGTTCACATTTGTTGCGTGTTCACATTTGTCGCGCGTTCACATTTGTCGCGCGTTCACATTTGTCGCGCGTTCACATTTGTCGCGCGTTCACATTTGTCGCGCGTTCACATTTGTCGCGCGTTCACATTTGTCGCGTGTTCACATTTGTCGCGTGTTCACATTTGTCGCGTGTTCACATTTGTCGCGTGTTCACATTTGTCGCGTGTTCACATTTGTTGCGTGTTCACATTTGTTGCGTGTTCACATTTGTTGCGTGTTCACATTTGTCGCGTGTTCACATTTGTCGCGTGTTCACATTTGTCGCGTGTTCACATTTGTCGCGTGTTCACATTTGTCGCGTGTTCACATTTGTCGCGTGTTCACATTTGTCGCGTGTTCACATTTGTCGCGCGTTCACATTTGTCGCGCGTTCACATTTGTCGCGCGTTCACATTTGTCGCGCGTTCACATTTGTCGCGCGTTCACATTTGTCGCGCGTTCACATTTGTCGCGTGTTCACATTTGTCGCGTGTTCACATTTGTCGCGCGTTCACATTTGTCGCGCGTTCACATTTGTCGCGCGTTCACATTTGTCGCGCGTTCACATTTGTCGCGCGTTCACATTTGTCGCGCGTTCACATTTGTCGCGCGTTCACATTTGTCGCGTGTTCACATTTGTTGCGTGTTCACATTTGTTGCGTGTTCACATTTGTTGCGTGTTCACATTTGTTGCGTGTTCACATTTGTCGCGCGTTCACATTTGTCGCGCGTTCACATTGTCGCGCGTTCACATTGTCGCGCGTTCACATTTGTCGCGTGTTCACATTGTCGCGTGTTCACATTTGTCGCGTGTTCACATTTGTCGCGTGTTCACATTTGTCGCGTGTTCACATTGTCGCGTGTTCACATTTGTCGCGTGTTCACATTTGTCGCGTGTTCACATTTGTCGCGTGTTCACATTTGTCGCGTGTTCACATTTGTCGCGTGTTCACATTTGTCGCGTGTTCACATTTGTCGCGTGTTCACATTTGTCGCGTGTTCACATTTGTCGCGTGTTCACATTTGTCGCGTGTTCACATTTGTCGCGTGTTCACATTTGTCGCGTGTTCACATTTGTCGCGTGTTCACATTTGTCGCGTGTTCACATTTGTCGCGTGTTCACATTTGTCGCTTGTTCACATTTGTCGCGTGTTCACATTTGTCGCGCGTTCACATTTGTCGCGCGTTCACATTTGTCGCGCGTTCACATTTGTCGCGCGTTCACATTTGTCGCGCGTTCACATTTGTCGCGCGTTCACATTTGTCGCGTGTTCACATTTGTCGCGTGTTCACATTTGTCGCGTGTTCACATTTGTCGCGTGTTCACATTTGTCGCGTGTTCACATTTGTCGCGTGTTCACATTTGTCGCGTGTTCACATTTGTCGCGTGTTCACATTTGTCGCGTGTTCACATTTGTCGCGTGTTCACATTTGTCGCGTGTCACATTTGTCGCGTGTTCACATTGTCGGCGTTCACATTTGTCGCGCGTTCACATTTGTCGCGGTTCACATTTGTCGCGCGTTCACATTTGTCGCGCGTTCACATTTGTCGCGCGTTCACATTTGTCGCGCGTTCACATTGTCGCGCGTTCACATTTGTCGCGCGTTCACATTTGTCGCGCGTTCACATTTGTCGCGCGTTCACATTTGTCGCGCGTTCACATTTGTCGCGCTGTTCACATTTGTCGGTCGCGTTCACATTTGTCGCGTGTTCACATTTGTCGCGTGTTCACATTGTCGCGTGTTCACATTTGTCGCGTGTTCACATTTGTCGCGTGTTCACATTTGTCGCGTGTTCACATTTGTCGCGTGTTCACATTTGTCGCGTGTTCACATTTGTCGCGTGTTTCACATTTGTCGCGTGTTCACATTTGTTCGCGTGTTCACATTTGTCGCGTGTTCACATTTGTCGCGTGTTCACATTTGTCGCGCGTTCACATTTGTCGCGCGGTTCACATTTGTCGCGCGTTCACATTTGTCGCGCGTTCCACATTGTCGCGCGTTCACATTTGTCGCGCGTTCACATTTGTCGCGCGTTCACATTTTCGCGTATCACATTGCGCGCGTTCACATTTGTCGCGCGTTCACATTTGTCGCGCGTTCACATTTGTCGCGCGTTCACATTTGTCGCGCGTTCACATTTGTCGCGCGTATCACATTGTCGCGCGTTCACATTTGTCGCGCGTTCACATTTGTCGCGCGTTCACATTTGTCGCGCGTTCACATTTGTCGCGCGTTCACATTTGTCGCGCGTTCACATTTGTCGCGCGTTCACATTTGTCGCGCGTTCACATTTGTCGCGCGTTCACATTTGGGTCGCGCGTTCACATTTGTCGCGCGTTCCACATTTGTCGCGTGTTCACCATTGTCGCGTTCACATTTGTCGCGTGTTCACATTTGTCGCGTGTTCACATTTGTCGCGTGTTCACATTTGTCGCGTGTTCACATTTGTCGCGTGTTCACATTTGTCGCGTGTTCACATTTGTCGCGTGTTCACATTTGTCGCGTGTTCACATTTGTCGCGTGTTCACATTTGTCGCGTGTTCACATTTGTTGCGTGTTCACATTTGTTGCGTGTTCACATTTGTCGCGTGTTCACATTTGTTGCGTGTTCACATTTGTTGCGTGTTCACATTTGTCGCGTGTTCACATTTGTCGCGTGTTCACATTTGTTGCGTGTTCACATTTGTCGCGTGTTCACATTTGTCGCGTGTTCACATTTGTCGCGTGTTCACATTTGTCGCGTGTTCACATTTGTCGCGTGTTCACATTTGTTGCGTGTTCACATTGTTGCGTGTTCACATTTGTCGCGTGTTCACATTTGTCGCGTGTTCACATTTGTCGCGTGTTCACATTTGTCGCGTGTTCACATTTGTCGCGTGTTCACATTTGTCGCGTGTTCACATTTGTCGCGTGTTCACATTTGTCGCGTGTTACATTTGTCGCGTGTTCACATTTGTCGCGTGTTCACATTTGTCGCGTGTTCACATTGTTGCGTGTTCACATTTGTCGCGTGTTCAATTTGTCGCGTGTTCACAATTTGTCGCGTGTTCACATTTGTTGCGTGTTCACATTTGTCGCGTGTTCACATTTGTCGCGTGTTCACATTTGTCGCGTGTTCACATTTGTCGCGTGTTCACATTTGTCGCGTGTTCACATTTGTTGCGTGTTCACATTTGTTGCGTGTTCACATGTGTTGCGTGTTCACATTTGTTGCGTGTTCACATTTGTCGCGTGTTCACATTTGTCGCGTGTTCACATTTGTTGCGTGTTCACATTTGTCGCGTGTTCACATTTGTCGCGTGTTCACATTTGTCGCGTGTTCACATTTGTCGCGTGTTCACATTTGTTGCGTGTTCACATTTGTTGCGTGTTCACATTTGTTGCGTGTTCACATTTGTTGCGTGTTCACATTTGTTGCGTGTTCACATTTGTCGCGTGTTCACATTTGTTGCGTGTTCACATTTGTCGCGTGTTCACATTTGTCGCGTGTTCACATTTGTCGCGTGTTCACATTTGTCGCGTGTTCACATTTGTTGCGTGTTCACATTTGTTGCGTGTTCACATGTGTTGCGTGTTCACATTTGTTGCGTGTTCACATTTGTCGCGTGTTCACATTTGTCGCGTGTTCACATTTGTTGCGTGTTCACATTTGTCGCGTGTTCACATTTGTCGCGTGTTCACATTTGTCGCGTGTTCACATTTGTTGCGTGTTCACATTTGTTGCGTGTTCACATGTGTTGCGTGTTCACATTTGTTGCGTGTTCACATTTGTCGCGTGTTCACATTTGTCGCGTGTTCACATTTGTTGCGTGTTCACATTTGTTGCGTGTTCACATTTATTGCGTGTTCACATTTGTTGCGTGTTCACATTTGTTGCGTGTTCACATTTGTCGCGTGTTCACATTTGTCGCGTGTTCACATTTGTCGCGTGTTCACATTTGTTGCGTGTTCACATTTGTCGCGTGTTCACATTTGTCGCGTGTTCACATTTGTTGCGTGTTCACATTTGTTGCGTGTTCACATTTGTTGCGTGTTCACATTTGTTGCGTGTTCTCGGCGGAGGACCGCACGTCAGAGGGCGGCACGGTAGGCCCCCAGGGGCCCAACAGTGGCCCACTCGGGCCTGGCGGTGAAGAGCGTCGCTCTAGAGTATCGCCTGCACTCTGAACCCTGACCCTGACCTAAACATCTTCTTGGTTCTTTCGGTAAAGTCACGTAGAATGGAAATAATAAAATAATAAAAATAAAACATAAAATATCTTCTTGGTTCTTTCCTTAAAGTCACGTAGAATGGAAATAATAAAATAATAAAATTGAAACATAATAAAATATCTTGTTGGTTCTTTCGGTAAAGTCACGTAGAAGGGAAGTAATAAAATAATAAAAATAAAACATTATAAAATATCTTCTTGGTTCTTTCGGTAAAGTCACGTAGAATGGAAATAATAAAATAATAAAAATAAAACATAAAATATCTTATTGGTTCTTTCGTTAAAGTCACGTAGAATGGAAATAATAAAATAATTAAAATAAAACATAATAAAATAATATATATTATTTTTATTATTTTATTACTTCCCTTCTACGTGACTTTACCGAAATAACCAAGAAGATGAATCCCTGCAGTCACGAAAGCTTTAAATCGAAATCTGACCTGTACACTCACCGTAACCCTCGCTCTGCCCTTAACCCCTCATCCTAACTCCGACCTTAATCCTGACCCGAGCCCTAACCCCCTACCCTTAGCTCGAACCCTCACCTTATCCTCTAACTCGGAACCCTTGACCGCAACCTAAGCCATATTGCTGACCAACGCTGACCCTGTTTCTACCACTAAGTCTGCCCTAATCATATTCCTCCCATAATCAACGTTTTTGGGTTTAGATCGCGTTATTTATAAATGTGTCGTAACCCTCCACCACCCGACACGGCCAATCAGTAAAAAAAGTGTCACGTTGACAAAAGACAAATAGTTCACTGCTTTAGCCCCACACCGGTGTGTTGAAGCGTGAAACCACAACATTTACAATTTGAGTAGCGCGACGTTTCGCTGGTAATTGCATCCAGCATCATCGGGCAATTCGCCAGAATGGTGAGGCTCTGCTGTGTCTCCCGTTCTTATATAGAGCAGCAGCAGCAGGGTGACGTCATCATCAACTCATATTCCTCCCACGAACTCGGCCCGAACCTAACAGCAACCCTAACTCTTGACCCTTCTCGTACCACTCCTGGCGCCACGGCCCATGCCAACTCTTTGTACGCAGCGTGGACGGGCGGTGCTTATTCTGTACGATTTAATTGTTTACGTACATGATGTTTAGATTTGTGCACGATACATTTCGGGCGCATCTTGTAATTGTATTGCTTGTCGCGGTCGAACCCAAATCAAGAGCCGATTGGCTCACGGGGTAAATCCTAATCAATGAATTGAACTCTCACCTCTTTTCCAATGATGTTTAGATTTGTGCACGATACATTTTGGGTGCATCTTGTAATTGTATCGCTTGTTGCGGTCGAACCCAAATCAAGAGCCGATTGGCTCACGGGGTAAGTCCTAATCTATGAATTGAACTCTCACCTCTTTTCCAATGATGTTTAGATTTGTGTACAATACATTTCGGGCGCATCTTGTAATTGTATTGCTTGTCGCGGTCGAACCCAAATCAAGAGCCGATTGGCTCACGGGGTAAGTCCTAATCAATGAACTGAGCTCTCACCTTTTAATTCTAGATTTGAAGTTTTCGCGACTGCAAGGATGCATACTCTTATTTTTTTCGGTAAAGTCACGTAGGTAAAAAAATGAAATGAATAAAAATAAAAGGATAAAAATTAACCCGTAAAAACAAAGTTTTTCACTATAAACCCTTTATATGCGTGGCGGCTAGAGTCCTCTCGTCCTCTGGCTTGAGATGGCTGCCACCTATGGGTCAGATGATTGTCTGCCACCATTAAGCAATTGGTAATTAAATATTTTAAAAAAAATTCTCGAAACAGTGTAAAATTTTGGAAAAAAAATTTTCACGAACATTTTTTTTCACGAACATTAATTGTCACGCACAACGAGTCTGTGTGCAAAATGTCAGCTCGATTGGATCACGGGAAGTGGGTTAAAAAAAGACCGAAAGATTTGCACGGATTTGCACGGTCGTAAGCAAGCAAGCACGCAAGCAAGTGAACTTAATATAAAGGATTTAAAAATCACCTCTTCTCTCCCCCCCCACTCGCCCCCCCTCCACTCCATCCCTCCTGTGCAGGCCCCGCAGGCGCTGTGTGCTTGCCGAGGAAGACGGCCCCGGAGCGGAGGGGGGGAGGAGTCGGAGGGGGGCACAGCGGCGACAGTGGCGACGATGGCCTCCATCCCCGTGGGCAGCCTCGTGGCCAAGAACGACTACTACCGGAGTGCGTCGCCGCCCCTCACATCACCTGCCCTCACCTGCCCCTCACCTGCCCTCACCTGCCCCTCACCTGCACCTCACCTCACCTGCCTTGCCATCACCTGCCCCTCACCTGCCCTCACCTGCACCTCACCTGCCCCTCACCTGCCCTCACCTGCCCCTCACCTGCCCCTCACCTGCCCCTCACCTGCCTTGCCATCACCTGCCCCTCACCTCACCTGCCCTCTCCTCACCTGCCCCTCACCTGCCCCTCACCTGCCCCTCACCTGCCCTCACCTGCCCTTCACCTGCCCTCACCTGCCTTGCCATCACCTGCCCCTCACCTCACCTGCCCTCTCCTCACCTGCCCCTCACCTGCCCCTCACCTGCCCCTCACCTGCCCCTCACCTGCCCCTCACCTCCCCTCTACTCACCTTACGTGCCCTCACCTGCCTTGCCATCACCTGTTCTACCCTCACCTCCATTCACCTGCTCTCACCTGCCCTCTCCTCACCTGCCCTCACCTGCCCTCTCTCCCCTCACCTGCCCTGCCCTTACCTTCCCCCCGTCCAGCTTGGGGAGACAAAGGCGGCCGGGCGTGGTGCTGCCCCCCACCCCCTCGTGTGCCGTGCCGGCCTTCACAGGTGCTGCTTGCTAACAGCACTTGCCCCAACAGTCTGTTAAGGCTACGCGGGGGACCTTTGTCTGTGTGCAGAGCGTCTGGGTTCCGCTTCCAGCGTGTCGTCCTGTGGCTCCACCAGCAGCAACGAACATCTGGAGGGCGCTCAGCACCCTCACCACCACCATCACCCCGGTGAGTGCACACACCACACACTCACCACACACTCACACACACCACACACTCACCATACACTCACACACTCACCACCCTCACCACCACAACCCCGGTGAGTACACACACCACACACACTCACCACACACTCACCACACACTCACCACACACTCACTCACCACACACTCACCACACACTCACCACACTCACCCCGGTGAGTACACACACCACACACTCACACACCACACACACACTCACCACACACACACACCACACACTCACCACACACACACTCAGCACCCTCACCACCATCACCCCGGTGAGTACACTCACCACACACTCACACACCACACACACTCACACACTCACCACACACTCACACACTCACCACCCTCACCACCACCACCCCGGTGAGTGCACACACCACACACACTCACCACACACTCACCACACACTCACCACACACTCACTCACCACACACTCACCACACACTCACCACACTCACCCCGGTGAGTACACACACCACACACTCACACACCACACACACACTCACCACACACACACACCACACACTCACCACACACACACTCAGCACCCTCACCACCATCACCCCGGTGAGTACACTCACCACACACTCACACACCACACACACTCACACACTCACCACACACTCACACACTCACCACCCTCACCACCACCACCCCGGTGAGTACACACACTCACCACACACACTCACCACACACTCTCACCACACACTCACACACCACACACACACTCACCATACACTCACCACACACACTCACCACCACCACCCCGGTGAGTACACTCACCACACACACTCACTACACACTCACTAACACTCACTCACACTCACCACCCTCACCACCATCACCCCGGTGAGGACACTCACCACACACACTCACCACACACTCACCACACACACCACACACTCACCACACACTCACACACTCACTCACACACTCACCACACACTCACCACACACTCACCACACACTCACACACTCACCACACACTCACACTGACCACACACACACACCACACACACTCACCACACACACCACACACACACCACACACACCACACACTCACCACACACACCACACACTCACCACACACTCACACACTCACTCACCACACACACACTCACCACCCTCACCACCATCACCCCAGTGAGCACACTCACCACACACACACACCACACACTCACCACACACTCACCACACACACACACACTCACCACACACACTCACCACACACTCACACACACTCACTCACACTCACCACCATCACCCCGGTGAGGACACTCACCACACACACTCCCCACACACACTCACTCACCACACACACACCACACACACCACACACTCACCACACACACCACACACTCACCACACACTCACCACACACTCACCACACACACACCACACACACACACTCAC
>NC_083788.1:3483165-3488165 GCF_015708825.2 Lethenteron reissneri | reverse complement strand
GTGAGCGAGTGGGCGAGTGGCCGAGTCTCCCGTGAGTGAGTCTCCTGTGAGTGAGCGAGTGAGTGGGTGAGTCTGCCGTGGGCGAGCGAGTGAGTGGGCGAGTGAGTCTCCCGTGAGTGAGTCTCCTGTGAGTGAGCGAGTGAGCGAGTGAGTGGGTGAGTCTCCCGTGGGCGAGCGAGTGAGTGAGCGAGTGGGCGAGTCTCCCGTGAGTGAGCGAGTGAGTGGGTGAGTCTGCCGTTGGCGAGCGAGTGAGTGGGCGAGTCTGACCATTTCGGGGGCCTCCGCTTTGTCGTTGCAGCGCCGCTGACCTCGAGATGACCTCTGCCACGGCCATGATGGCCGCCCTGGCACCAGCGGGCAACCTCACCCAATCCGACGGCAGCCACCCTGGGCCCTGACCCATGAATCGCTCTACCCATCTCCTGGGCCCTGGACCCTGAATCGCTCTACCCATTTCCTGGGCCCTGACCCATGAATCGCTCTACCCATCTCCTGGGCCCTGGACCCTGAATCACTCTACCCATCTCCTGGGCCCTGACCCATGAATCGCTCTACCCATCTCCTGGGCCCTGGACCCTGAATCACTCTACCCATCTCCTGGGCCCTGGACCCTGAATCACTCTACCCATCTCCTGGGCCCTGGACCCTGAATCGCTCTACCCATCTCCTGGGCCCTGGACCCTGAATCACTCTACCCATCTCCTGGGCCCTGGACTCTGAATCACTCTACCCATCTCCTGGGCCCTGACCCATGAATCGCTCTACCCATCTCCTGGGCCCTGGACCCTGAATCACTCTACCCATCTCCTGGGCCCTGGACCCTGAATCACTCTACCCATCTCCTGGGCCCTGACCCATGAATCGCTCGACCCATCTCCTGGGCCCTGACCCATGAATCGCTCTACCCATCTCCTGGCCCTGGACCCTGAATCGCTCTACCCATCTCCTGGGCCCTGGACCCTGAATCACTCTACCCATTTCCTGGGCCCTGGACCCTGAATCGCTCTACCCATCTCCTGGGCCCTGGACCCTGAATCACTCTACCCATCTCCTGGGCCCTGGACCCTGAATCACTCTACCCATCTCCTGGGCCCTGACCCATGAATCGCTCTACCCATCTCCTGGGCCCTGGACCCTGAATCACTCTACCCATCTCCTGGGCCCTGGACCCTGAATCGCTCTACCCATTTCCTGGGCCCTGGACCCTGAATCGCTCTACCCATCTCCTGGGCCCTGGACCCTGAATCACTCTACCCATCTCCTGGGCCCTGGACCCTGAATCACTCTACCCATCTCCTGGGCCCTGACCCATGAATCGCTCTACCCATCTCCAGGGCCCTGGACCTTGAATCACTCTACCCATCTCCTGGGCCCTGGACCCTGAATCACTCTACCCATCTCCTGGCTCTGGACCCTGAATCACTCTACCCATCTCCTGGGCCCTGACCCATGAATCACTCTACCCATCTCCTGGGCCCTGGACCCTGAATCACTCTACCCATCTCCTGGGCCCTGGACCCTGAATCACTCTAACCAGCTCCTGGGCCCTGGACCCTGAATCACACCTCTCTCATCTCCCCGTGCCCTGTTTTAAAATATTTCTATTTTACCAGGTAAGGCCCACTGGGCTTCACAGCGTCTTTTTTCAGAAGCGACCTGGTCACAAATTGAAGCTTAATGAAGCGGCTTATCGCGTGGAAAATTCATAGCAGCCAAACACTCTGAACGCACGTTTCTAAATGTGGAGGGAAAAACCGGAGGACCCGGAGAAAACGTGATCACGGGGAGCGAGAGAGAGAGAGACGCAAACTCCAGATATACAGCAGTAGGCGTCAGGGTCGGGATTTAACCCGTGACCTCCTGTAGACCAGGCGAGGTAGTTAACATCTCCTAGCCACCGTGATGATGATGAGCGAGAGACACGCAAACTCCAAATATACAGCAGCAGGCGTCAGGGTCGGGATCGAACCCACGACCTCCTGTAGACCAGGCGAGGTAGTTAACATCTCCTAGCCACCGTGATGATGATGAGAGAGAGACACGCAAACTCCAAATATACAGCAGCAGGCGTCAGGGTCGGGATTTAACCCACGACCTCCTGTAGACCAGGCGAGGTAGTCAACATCTCCTAGCCACCGTGATAATGAGAGACATGCAAACTCCAAATATACAGCAACAGGCGTCAGGGTTGGGATTTAACCCACGACCTCCTGTAGACCAGGCGAGGTAGTCAACATCTCCTAGCCACCGTGATGATGATGATGAGAGAGAGACACGCAAACTCCAAATATACAACAGCAGGCGTCATCAGGGTCAGGATTGAACCCACGACCTCCTGTAGACCAGGCGAGGTAGTTAACATCTCCTAGCCGCCGTGGGGCCCACATGGCTGGCAGTCACCATCGATTTGTGTGCCATCGTCGGACACGGCGAGGGTTGGGGTTGTCGTTCAGGGAGCAGATTTAGCGTCGAGTTGTTGGGTTAGATGCTCGGGTTAGGTTCAGGGTAGAGTTAGGATCAAAGTTTAGGGCTTAGGATTGTGAGGGTTAGGTTTGGGGGGGGGGGGTGAGCAGCTTTAGGATAGTGGCAGGACCCATAGGTTTTATGATTCTGTGCGTAGATTTTAATCTTTAGGGGGCGATCTGCCCACCGATGTAATCATCGCAATGATTCCAGCAACAGCTGTCGTTCCCTCGGTTTCTCTCGGATGGCGGGCAGACTCGGACTGATGGTCTGCCTGACTAGTGTGGTGATGTCTGGGATATGTGGGAGTCTGTTTAGCCGCGTGTGTGTGTGTGTCCAACTGTGAGTCCAAGCGTGGTGTAGTGGATCTGTCTTAACCAGCGGTCGGGAACCTATGGCTCGCGAGCCATATATGGCTCTTTCGGTGACGGCATATGGCTGCTCCTAGACAATTTTGAGTTGAAAAAAAATAAACCAAAAAATCAGTTTGGAACTGATTTTTAAATACTTGTGATATTGCTTAATAATATTGTGTCGTTTTAAAGTAAACAGAAATTAGTTTTGAAGATAAATTTCACGGGTCACGGGGCCTCAACGCCTGCACGAAGCTCAACCTCACCACGTACGAACCAGACTACAAGGCCATCAGCAAAACCACGCAGCACCAGAAGTCGCATTAAAAGACATTTAATTTATTATACGTTAAAATTACTATATGGCTCTCAATGCAATATATTTAGAAAAATTTGGCTTTTATGGCTCTCCCAGTCAAAAAGGTTCCCGACCCCTGGTCTTAACTGTGTGTCTGCGTAACTCTGCGAGTCTGAATAACTGTGTGAGTCTTATTCTAGGGCTTTTTCGGTAAAGTCACGTAGGTAAAAACATTAAAAAGTAAAATAAAAGAAAAATCACGACGTTTCGGAGGCAACACAAGCAGCTTCCGTCTTCAGGTGGTACCGTCACAGCCACGACAACTGTATCAAGTAAATGAGAGATTGCAGAAGCTACCACTCCGTTTATATAATGGTTGGAGAGGGTGGTGGGGCAAGGGCCGCATACTTTTTATTAATATGGTAAGGTGAGGCTTAAGACTAAGAATAGACTGCATAACAAAGGCTGAGCCTTTGTTATGGAGAGGTGCGGTTTGTGTGTATAAATATACAAACACAGACATATAATTTCAACCGTGATGACGGTTACAAACTGAGTAATCATTGGAAAGATGTGATTAACCATGCAAAAAAGATTTATCGACACTTATTTGCCAATCTTATTTGACAGACAACCATCACAGTTTTACCATGTCTAGTGGTGGTCTCCCTGTCACAGGTTGAGTCACAAACCGTGGCTCAGCCTTTGTTATGCAGTCTATTCTTAGTCTTAAGCCTCACCTTGCCATATTAATAAAAGTATGCGGCCCTTGCCCCACCACCCTCTCCAACCATTATATACACGGAGTGGTAGCTTCTGCAATCTCTCATTTGCTTGATACAGCTGTCGTCGCTGTGACGGTACCACCTCAAGACGGAAGCTGCTTGTGTTGCCTCCGAAACGTCGTGATTTTATTTTACTTTTTAATGTTTTTACCTACGTGACTTTACCGAAAGAGCCTTAGAATATGAATCGTTGCAGTCACGAAAGCTTCAAATCTAGAATGTACGAGTCTTAACTGCGCGGTGTCGGCAATCGGTGTGGCCTGTGTGGTTATTCGCCTCGTTCGATGCGTGCGGAGCGGCCGTGTCGCGCTATGAACCCGGCCACACGATTTCAAATCCCGCTCATTGGCGACGGTTATTTGATCTGGTCCTGCGCCTCCCCCCCCCTAGGTCGACTCGGCCTCAAATGAGTACCTGGTGCGGTGTGTAAGCATCACCACTGGGGAGACAAAGGCGGCCGGGCGTGGTGCTGGCCACCCACCCCCCTCGTGTGCCACCGTGCCTGGTCGTAGTGTGGGTCTGTGCGACCCAATTTGCATTCTGACATTTTCTGCTGAAATAAAGTTTACAGTCGCTTACCCGCCTCGCTGCACTGTGTCACCTCCTGCACAGTCACCACCTGCACAGTGTCACCACCTGCACAGTCACCTCCTGCACAGTCACCTCCTGCACTGTGTCACCACCTGCACTGTGTCACCACCTGCACTGTGTCACTACCTGCACTGTGTCACTACCTGCACTGTGTCACTACCTGCACTGTGTCACCACCTGCACTGTGTCACTACCTGCACTGTGTCACTACCTGCACTGTGTCACCACCTGCACTGTGTCACTACCTGCACTGTGTCACTACCTGCACTGTGTCACCACCTGCACAGTGTCACTACCTGCACTGTGTCACTACCTGCACTGTGTCACCACCTGCACTGTGTCACTACCTGCACTGTGTCACTACCTGCACTGTGTCACTACCTGCACTGTGTCACTACCTGCACTGTGTCACTACCTGCACAGTGTCACTACCTGCACTGTGTCACTACCTGCACTGTGTCACCACCTGCACAGTGTCACTACCTGCACTGTGTCACTACCTGCACTGTG
>NC_083788.1:3462107-3475317 GCF_015708825.2 Lethenteron reissneri | reverse complement strand
CACTGTGTCACCACCTGCACAGTGTCACCACCTGCACAGTGTCACCACCTGCACTGTGTCACCACCTGCACTGTGTCACTACCTGCACTGTGTCACTACCTGCACAGTGTCACCACCTGCACAGTGTCAGTGTCACTACCTGCACTGTGTCACTACCTGCACTGTGTCACTACCTGCACTGTGTCACCACCTGCACTGTGTCACTACCTGCACAGTGTCACCACCTGCACAGCGTCACTACCTGCACTGTGTCACCACCTGCACAGTGTCACCACCTGCACAGTGTCACCACCTGCACCGTGTCACTACCTGCACTGTGTCACCTCCTGCACTGTGTCACCACCTGCACAGTGTCACTACCTGCACAGTGTCACTACCTGCACAGTGTCACTACCTGCACAGTGTCACTACCTGCACTGTGTCACCACCTTTACAGTGTCACCACCTGCACAGTGTCACTACCTGCACTGTGTCACCACCTGCACTGTGTCACCACCTGCACTGTGTCACTACCTGCACAGTGTCACCACCTGCACAGTGTCACCACCTGCACTGTGTCACCACCTGCACTGTGTCACCACCTGCACAGTGTCACCACCTGCACTGTGTCACTACCTGCACAGTGTCACCACCTGCACAGTGTCACCACCTGCACTGTGTCACCACCTGCACTGTGTCACCACCTGCACTGTGTCACTAACTGCACAGTGTCACCACCTGCACAGTGTCACCACCTGCAATGTGTCACTACCTGCACTGTGTCACTACCTGCACAGTGTCACTACCTGCACTGTGTCACCACCTGCACTGTGTCACCACCTGCACAGTGTCACCACCTGCACTGTGTCACCACCTGCACAGTGTCACCACCTGCACTGTGTCACCACCTGCACTGTGTCACTACCTGCACAGTGTCACCACCTGCACTGTGTCACCACCTGCACAGTGTCACCACCTGCACTGTGTCACCACCTGCACTGTGTCACTACCTGCACTGTGTCACCACCTGCACAGTGTCACCACCTGCACTGTGTCACCACCTGCACTGTGTCACCACCTGCACTGTGTCACCACCTGCACAGTGTCACCACCTGCACTGTGTCACCACCTGCACTGTGTCACCACCTGCACTGTGTCACCACCTGCACAGTGTCACCACCTGCACAGTGTCACCACCTGCACAGTGTCACTACCTGCACTGTGTCACCACCTGCACTGTGTCACTACCTGCACTGTGTCACCACCTGCACTGTGTCACTACCTGCACAGTGTCACCACCTGCACAGTGTCACTACCTGCACAGTGTCACTACCTGCACTGTGTCACTACCTGCACAGTGTCACCACCTGCACTGTGTCACTACCTGCACAGTGTCACCACCTGCACTGTGTCACTACCTGCACTGTGTCACTACCTGCACAGTGTCACTACCTGCACAGTGTCACCACCTGCACTGTGTCACTACCTGCACAGTGTCACTACCTGCACAGTGTCACCACCTGCACTGTGTCACTACCTGCACAGTGTCACCACCTGCACAGTGTCACCACCTGCACAGTGTCACTACTGCACTGTTCACGACCTGGCACTGGGGTCACTACCTGCACAGTGTCACCACCTGCACTGTGTCACCACCTGCACTGTGTTCACCCACCTGCACTGTGTCACGACCTGCACTGTGTCACCACCTGCACTGTGGTCACTACCTGCACTGTGTCACCACCTGCACTGTGTCACCACCTGCACAGTGTCACTACCTGCACAGTGTCACCGACCTGCACTGTGGTCACCACCTGCACTGTGTCACCACCTGCACAGTGTCCACCACCTGCACTGTGTCACCACCTGCACTGTGTCACTACCTGCACAGTGTCACCACCTGCACAGTGTCACCACCTGCACAGTGTCACCACCTGCACTGTGTCACCACCTGCACAGTGTCCACCACCTGCACTGTGTCACTACCTGCACAGGTCATACCTGCACTGTGGTCACCACCTGCACAAGTGTCACCTGCACTGTGTCACCACCTGCACTGTGTCACTACCTGCACTGTGTCACTACCTGCACTGTGTCACCACCTGCACTGTGTCACCACCTGCACTGTGTCACCACCTGCACTGTGTCACTACCTGCACTGTGTCACCACCTGCACTGTGTCACCACCTGCACTGTGTCACCACCTGCACAGTGTCACCACCTGCACAGTGTCACTACCTGCACAGTGTCACTACCTGCACTGTGTCACCACCTGCACAGTGTCACCACCTGCACTGTGTCACCACCTGCACAGTGTCACTACCTGCACAGTGTCACTACCTGCACTGTGTCACCACCTGCACTGTGTCACCACCTGCAACGTGTCACCACCTGCACTGTGTCACCAACTGCACTGTGTCACTACCTGCACTGTGTCACTACCTGCACTGTGTCACTACCTGCACAGTGTCACTACCTACACAGTGTCACCACCTGCACTGTGTCACTACCTGCACAGTGTCACTACCTGCACTGTGTCACTACCTGCACAGTGTCACCACCTGCACTGTGTCACTACCTGCACTGTGTCACCACCTGCACTGTGTCCCTACCTGCACTGTGTCACCACCTGCACTGTGTCACTACCTGCACTGTGTCACTACCTGCACTGTGTCACCACCTGCACTGTGTCACCACCTGCACTGTGTCACCACCTGCACTGTGTCACTACCTGCACTGTGTCACCACCTGCACTGTGTCACCACCTGCACTGTGGTCACTACCTGCACTGTGTCACTACCTGCACAGTGTCACTACCTGCACTGTGTCACCACCTGCACTGTGTCACCACCTGCACTGTGTCACTACCTGCACTGTGTCACCACCTGCACAGTGTCACCACCTGCACAGTGTCACTACCTGCACAGTGTCACTACCTGCACTGTGTCACCACCTGCACTGTGTCACTACCTGCACAGTGTCACTAACCTGCACAGTGTCCCAACCTGCACTGTGTCCCACCTGCACTGTGTCACCACCTGCACAGTGTCACCACCTGCACTGTGTCACCATCTGCAACTGTGTCACTACCTGCACAGTGTCACCACCTGCACAGTGTCACCACCTGCACAGTGTCACCACCTGCACTGTGTCACCACCTGCACAGTGTCACCACCTGCACTGTGTCACTACCTGCACAGTGTCACTACCTGCACTGTGTCCACCACCTGCACAGTGGTCACCACCTGCACTGTGTCACCACCTGCACTGTGTCCACTACCTGCACTGTGTCACTACCTGCACTGTGTCACCACCTGCACTGTGTCACCACCTGCACTGTGTCACCACCTGCACTGGTGTCACTACCTGCACTGTGTCAACCACCTGCACTGTGTCACCACCTGCACAGTGTCACCACCTGCACAGTGTCACTAACCTGCAAGTGTGCACTACCTGCACTGTGTCACCACCTGCACAGTGTCACCACCCTGCACTGTGTCACCACCTGACAGTGTCACCTACCTGCACAGTGTCACTACCTGCACTGTGTCACCACCTGCACTGTGTCACCCCCTGCAACGTGTCCACCACCTGCACTGTGTCCCCAACTGCACTGTGTCACTAACCTGCACTGTGTCACTACCTGCACTGTGTCACTACCTGCACAGTGTCACTATACCTACACAGTGTCACCACCTGCACGTGTCACTACCTGCACAGTGTCACTACCTGCACTGTGTCACTACCTGCACAGTGTCACCAACTGCCACTGTGTCACTACCTGCAACTGTGTCACCACCTGCACTGTGTCACTACCTGCACTGTGTCACCACCTGCACTGTGTCACTACCTGCACTGTGTCACTACCTGCACTGTGTCACCACCTGCACTGTGTCACCACCTGCACTGTGTCACCACCTGCACTGTGTCACTACCTGCACTGTGTCACCACCTGCACTGTGTCACACCTGCACTGTGTCACTACCTGCACTGTGTCACTACCTGCCACAGTGTCACTACCTGCACTGTGTCACCACCTGACACCGCTTGGTCACCACCTTGCACTGTGTCACCACCTGCACCCCTGTGTCACTACCTGCACTGTGTCACCACCTGCACAGTGTCACCACCTGCACAGTGTCACTACCTGCACAGTGTCACTACCTGCACTGTGTCACCACCTGCACAGTGTCACTACCTGCACTGTGTCACTACCTGCACTGTGTCACTACCTGCACTGTGTCACCACCTGCACTGTGTCACCACCTGCACTGTGTCACCACCTGCACAGTGTCACCACCTGCACTGTGTCACTACCTGCACTGTGTCACCACCTGCACAGTGTCACCACCTGCACTGTGTCACCACCTGCACAGTGTCACCACCTGCACTGTGTCACCACCTGCACAGTGTCACTACCTGCACAGTGTCACTACCTGCACTGTGTCACCACCTGCACTGTGTCACCACCTGCACTGTGTCACTACCTGCACTGTGTCACCAACTGCACTGTGTCACTACCTGCACTGTGTCACTACCTGCACTGTGTCACTACCTGCACTGTGTCACTACCTACACAGTGTCACCACCTGCACAGTGTCACCACCTGCACAGTGTCACTACCTGCACAGTGTCACTACCTGCACTGTGTCACTACCTGCACAGTGTCACCACCTGCACTATGTCACTACCTGCACAGTGTCACCACCTGCACTGTGTCACCACCTGCACTGTGTCACCACCTGCACTGTGTCACTACCTGCACTGTGTCACCACCTGCACTGTGTCACCACCTGCACTGTGTCACTACCTGCACTGTGTCACTACCTGCACAGTGTCACTACCTGCACTGTGTCACCACCTGCACTGTGTCACCACCTGCACTGTGTCACTACCTGCACTGTGTCACCACCTGCACAGTGTCACCACCTGCACAGTGTCACTACCTGCACAGTGTCACTACCTGCACTGTGTCACCACCTGCACAGTGTCACTACCTGCACTGTGTCACTACCTGCACTGTGTCACTACCTGCACTGTGTCACCACCTGCACTGTGTCACCACCTGCACTGTGTCACCACCTGCACAGTGTCACCACCTGCACAGTGTCAGTGTCACTACCTGCACTGTGTCACCACCTGCACAGTGTCACCACCTGCACTGTGTCACCACCTGCACAGTGTCACCACCTGCACTGTGTCACCACCTGCACAGTGTCACTACCTGCACAGTGTCACCACCTGCACTGTGTCACCACCTGCACTGTGTCACTACCTGCACTGTGTCACCAACTGCACTGTGTCACTACCTGCACTGTGTCACTACCTGCACTGTGTCACTACCTGCACTGTGTCACTACCTACACAGTGTCACCACCTGCACAGTGTCACCACCTGCACAGTGTCACTACCTGCACAGTGTCACTACCTGCACTGT
The DNA here is from genome assembly GCF_015708825.2 of Lethenteron reissneri. Taxonomy (NCBI): domain Eukaryota; kingdom Metazoa; phylum Chordata; class Hyperoartia; order Petromyzontiformes; family Petromyzontidae; genus Lethenteron; species Lethenteron reissneri. The sequence goes on along the minus strand of NC_083788.1, from coordinate 3,469,901 downwards.
GTCACTACCTGCACAGTGTCACCACCTGCACTATGTCACTACCTGCACAGTGTCACCACCTGCACTGTGTCACTACCTGCACTGTGTCACTACCTGCACAGTGTCACTACCTGCACAGTGTCACCACCTGCACTGTGTCACTACCTGCACAGTGTCACTACCTGCACAGTGTCACCACCTGCACTGTGTCACTACCTGCACAGTGTCACCACCTGCACAGTGTCACCACCTGCACAGTGTCACTACCTGCACTGTGTCACGACCTGCACTGTGTCACTACCTGCACAGTGTCACCACCTGCACTGTGTCACCACCTGCACTGTGTCACCACCTGCACTGTGTCACTACCTGCACTGTGTCACCACCTGCACTGTGTCACTACCTGCACTGTGTCACCACCTGCACTGTGTCACCACCTGCACAGTGTCACTACCTGCACAGTGTCACCACCTGCACTGTGTCACCACCTGCACTGTGTCACCACCTGCACAGTGTCACCACCTGCACTGTGTCACCACCTGCACTGTGTCACTACCTGCACAGTGTCACCACCTGCACAGTGTCACCACCTGCACAGTGTCACCACCTGCACTGTGTCACCACCTGCACAGTGTCACCACCTGCACTGTGTCACTACCTGCACAGTGTCACTACCTGCACTGTGTCACCACCTGCACAGTGTCACCACCTGCACTGTGTCACCACCTGCACTGTGTCACCACCTGCACTGTGTCACTACCTGCACTGTGTCACTACCTGCACTGTGTCACCACCTGCACTGTGTCACCACCTGCACTGTGTCACCACCTGCACTGTGTCACCACCTGCACTGTGTCACTACCTGCACTGTGTCACCACCTGCACTGTGTCACTACCTGCACTGTGTCACCACCTGCACAGTGTCACCACCTGCACAGTGTCACTACCTGCACAGTGTCACTACCTGCACTGTGTCACCACCTGCACAGTGTCACTACCTGCACTGTGTCACTACCTGCACTGTGTCACCACCTGCACAGTGTCACCACCTGCACTGTGTCACCACCTGCACTGTGTCACCACCTGCACAGTGTCACCACCAGCACAGTGTCACCACCTGCACTGTGTCACTACCTGCACTGTGTCACCACCTGCACAGTGTCACCACCTGCACTGTGTCACCACCTGCACAGTGTCACCACCTGCACTGTGTCACCACCTGCACAGTGTCACTACCTGCACAGTGTCACTACCTGCACTGTGTCACCACCTGCACTGTGTCACCACCTGCACTGTGTCACTACCTGCACTGTGTCACCAACTGCACTGTGTCACTACCTGCACTGTGTCACTACCTGCACTGTGTCACTACCTGCACAGTGTCACTACCTGCACAGTGTCACTACCTACACAGTGTCACCACCTGCACTGTGTCACTACCTGCACAGTGTCACTACCTGCACTGTGTCACTACCTGCACAGTGTCACCACCTGCACTGTGTCACTACCTGCACTGTGTCACTACCTGCACTGTGTCACTACCTGCACTGTGTCACCACCTGCACTGTGTCACCACCTGCACTGTGTCACCACCTGCACTGTGTCACCACCTGCACTGTGTCACTACCTGCACTGTGTCACTACCTGCACAGTGTCACCACCTGCACTGTGTCACCACCTGCACTGTGTCACCACCTGCACTGTGTCACTACCTGCACTGTGTCACCACCTGCACAGTGTCACCACCTGCACAGTGTCACTACCTGCACAGTGTCACTACCTGCACTGTGTCACCACCTGCACAGTGTCACTACCTGCACTGTGTCACTACCTGCACTGTGTCACTACCTGCACTGTGTCACCACCTGCACTGTGTCACCACCTGCACTGTGTCACCACCTGCACAGTGTCACCACCTGCACAGTGTCACTACCTGCACTGTGTCACCACCTGCACAGTGTCACCACCTGCACTGTGTCACCACCTGCACAGTGTCACCACCTGCACTGTGTCACCACCTGCACAGTGTCACTACCTGCACAGTGTCACTACCTGCACTGTGTCACCACCTGCACTGTGTCACCACCTGCACTGTGTCACTACCTGCACTGTGTCACCAACTGCACTGTGTCACTACCTGCACTGTGTCACTACCTGCACTGTGTCACTACCTACACAGTGTCACCACCTGCACTGTGTCACTACCTGCACAGTGTCACTACCTGCACTGTGTCACTACCTGCACAGTGTCACCACCTGCACTGTGTCACTACCTGCACTGTGTCACCACCTGCACTGTGTCACTACCTGCACTGTGTCACCACCTGCACTGTGTCACTACCTGCACTGTGTCACTACCTGCACTGTGTCACCACCTGCACTGTGTCACCACCTGCACTGTGTCACCACCTGCACTGTGTCACCACCTGCACTGTGTCACTACCTGCACTGTATCACCACCTGCACTGTGTCACCACCTGCACTGTGTCACTACCTGCACTGTGTCACTACCTGCACAGTGTCACTACCTGCACAGTGTCACTACCTGCACTGTGTCACCACCTGCACTGTGTCACTACCTGCACAGTGTCACCACCTGCACTGTGTCACTACCTGCACAGTGTCACTACCTGCACAGTGTCACCACCTGCACTGTGTCACTACCTGCACAGTGTCACTACCTGCACAGTGTCACTACCTGCACAGTGTCACTACCTGCACTGTGTCACTACCTGCACAGTGTCACTACCTGCACAGTGTCACTACCTGCACTGTGTCACTACCTGCACAGTGTCACTACCTGCACTGTGTCACCACCTGCACAGTGTCACTACCTGCACTGTGTCACTACCTGCACAGTGTCACTACCTGCACAGTGTCACCACCTGCACAGTGTCACCACCTGCACAGTGTCACTACCTGCACAGTGTCACCACCTGCACAGTGTCACCACCTGCACAGTGTCACCACCTGCACAGTGTCACCACCTGCACTGTGTCACTACCTGCACAGTGTCACTACCTGCACAGTGTCACCACCTGCACTGTGTCACCACCTGCACAGTGTCACCACCTGCACAGTGTCACCACCTGCACAGTGTCACCACCTGCACAGTGTCACTACCTGCACAGTGTCACTACCTGCACAGTGTCACTACCTGCACTGTGTCACCACCTGCACAGTGTCACCACCTGCACAGTGTCACTACCTGCACAGTGTCACTACCTGCACAGTGTCACCACCTGCACTGTGTCACTACCTGCACAGAGTCACTACCTGCACTGTGTCACCACCTGCACAGTGTCACCACCTGCACTGTGTCACCACCTGCACAGTGTCACTACCTGCACAGTGTCACTACCTGCACAGTGTCACTACCTGCACTGTGTCACTACCTGCACTGTGTCACTACCTGCACAGTGTCACCACCTGCACAGTGTCACCACCTGCACAGTGTCACTACCTGCACAGTGTCACTACCTGCACTGTGTCACTACCTGCACTGTGTCACCACCTGCACAGTGTCACCACCTGCACTGTGTCACCACCTGCACTGTGTCACCACCTGCACAGTGTCACCACCTGCACTGTGTCACCACCTGCACAGTGTCACCACCTGCACAGTGTCACTACCTGCACAGTGTCACCACCTGCACAGTGTCACCACCTGCACAGTGTCACTACCTGCACTGTGTCACTACCTGCACAGTGTCACTACCTGCACTGTGTCACCACCTGCACAGTGTCACTACCTGCACAGTGTCACCACCTGCACTGTGTCACCACCTGCACTGTGTCACCACCTGCACAGTGTCACCACCTGCACAGTGTCACTACCTGCACAGTGTCACCACCTGCACAGTGTCACTACCTGCACAGTGTCACCACCTGCACTGTGTCACCACCTGCACTGTGTCACCACCTGCACAGTGTCACCACCTGCACAGTGTCACTACCTGCACAGTGTCACTACCTGCACTGTGTCACCACCTGCACAGTGTCACCACCTGCACAGTGTCACTACCTGCACAGTGTCACTACCTGCACAGTGTCACTACCTGCACAGTGTCACCACCTGCACAGTGTCACTACCTGCACTGTGTCACTACCTGCACAGTGTCACTACCTGCACTGTGTCACTACCTGCACAGTGTCACTACCTGCACTGTGTCACTACCTGCACAGTGTCACCACCTGCACTGTGTCACTACCTGCACAGTGTCACTACCTGCACAGTGTCACTACCTGCACTGTGTCACTACCTGCACAGTGTCACTACCTGCACTGTGTCACCACCTGCACTGTGTCACCACCTGCACAGTTTCACTACCTGCACTGTGTCACCACCTGCACTGTGTCACCACCTGCACAGTGTCACTACCTGCACTGTGTCACCACCTGCACTGTGTCACCACCTGCACAGTGTCACCACCTGCACTGTGTCACCACCTGCACAGTGTCACTACCTGCACAGTGTCACCACCTGCACTGTGTCACCACCTGCACAGTGTCACCACCTGCACTGTGTCACCACCTGCACTGTGTCACTACCTGCACAGTGTCACCACCTGCACAGTGTCACCACCTGCACTGTGTCACCACCTGCACTGTGTCACTACCTGCACAGTGTCAGTGTCACCACCTGCACTGTGTCACCACCTGCACTGTGTCACTACCTGCACAGTGTCACCACCTGCACTGTGTCACTACCTGCACAGTGTCACCACCTGCACTGTGTCACCACCTGCACAGTGTCACCACCTGCACTGTGTCACCACCTGCACTGTGTCACTACCTGCACAGTGTCACTACCTGCACTGTGTCACCACCTGCACAGTGTCACCACCTGCACTGTGTCACCACCTGCACTGTGTCACTACCTGCACAGTGTCACCACCTGCACTGTGTCACCACCTGCACAGTGTCACCACCTGCACTGTGTCACCACCTGCACTGTGTCACTACCTGCACTGTGTCACCACCTGCACTGTGTCACTACCTGCACTGTGTCACTACCTGCACTGTGTCACCACCTGCACTGTGTCACCACCTGCACTGTGTCACCACCTGCACTGTGTCACCACCTGCACTGTGTCACCACCTGCACTGTGTCACTACCTGCACTGTGTCACCACCTGCACTGTGTCACTACCTGCACTGTGTCACCACCTGCACTGTGTCACTACCTGCACTGTGTCACCACCTGCACTGTGTCACCACCTGCACTGTGTCACCACCTGCACTGTGTCACCACCTGCACTGTGTCACCACCTGCACAGTGTCACCACCTGCACTGTGTCACCACCTGCACTGTGTCACCACCTGCACAGTGTCACCACCTGCACTGTGTCACTACCTGCACTGTGTCACTACCTGCACTGTGTCACCACCTGCACTGTGTCACCACCTGCACTGTGTCACTACCTGCACTGTGTCACTACCTGCACAGTGTCACCACCTGCACTGTGTCACCACCTGCACTGTGTCACCACCTGCACTGTGTCACTACCTGCACTGTGTCACTACCTGCACTGTGTCACTACCTGCACAGTGTCACTACCTGCACTGTGTCACTACCTGCACTGTGTCACTACCTGCACAGTGTCACCACCTGCACAGTGTCACTACCTGCACTGTGTCACTACCTGCACTGTGTCACCACCTGCACTGTGTCACCACCTGCACTGTGCCAGTCACAGGTACACAGCCTAGCGACACAGCCTAGGTACACAGCCTAGATACTCTACTCTGGCTACGCTCTGGAACTCGCCCTCACAAGGTCGTAGAGTCGGGAGTTCCAGAGTCCCACCACCGGCTCTCACAGCGTCCCAGGGTCCTCAGATGGCTGGTCTTGTGTCTTGGGTCTTGAGCTCCGACTGGCCCTGATCGGCCCTGATCGTCCAGGGAGCTCGGCTTTTATATCTAGTCCCCAACGAGGGGTGGGGCCGTGTGCGCCCCCAGATCTCCCACAGAGCACACACAGCCCCCCCCCCTTTGGCGGCGCCAAGGCTTAAGCGCCTGGGCCACCCGGGAACCCACGCCTGGCGCCAAGAGGCTTAAGCGCCTGGCCCTCCCAGGGTCCCAGAGCCCCCAGCAGCCCCCCTCCCTTCTTATGTCACTACACAAGTGTGGAATGTCAAGGGACCGAGCACGCTGGGTTTCCCCAAACTCCAATCCTCGCCACCCCCCACCCACTCACCACCACGTCGCTCCGTCTTTCCGCGTTCACCAACCCTACTAGCTCCCTGCTCCCCATTCGAATACAACTTTAAGCTCGGTTATCTAATTAACGCAGGCAGCGGTTAACTGGTTAACCTTTTTTCTTGGTTCTTTCGGTAAAGTCACGTAGAAGGGAAGTAATAAAGTAATAAAAATAAAACATAATAAAATAATTCTGAGGACGGCTGCTTGCGTTGTGGCCGAAACGTCGTGAGAATTATCTTATTGGTTTATTTTTATAACCCCCCCCCCCCCCCCCCCAAAATACAAAAGTCTATTTGTATACTTTCTCCATTGTGTACAGTCTGGAAGTTACCCACATGCCAAATTTCAAGTCTGTTGCATGTCGGGAAGTACGCTAAACAATTTCTAACAGACACACAAATTCACACATTTCCCTTTCATATACATAGATAATAATACTGGTAGGAACGAAGTGGACCAGACACCAATAGATTATATCGTCCGTTCGTCCGTCCGTGTATCAACATCGCCCCCTACTGCAAACACTTGGCAGGACCCTACAAAACCTTTTGACTCAGTGAGGCTTTCCTGGCTAAACAAGTGTAATAATACATTATGTTTATATTCTTTGGTTATTCGTTCCTACCAGCCCACTCCGCAGGGTCCTGTTAATATTGGTCGCGACTTCGCGATTACAAGTCCACGCAACGAATTGCAAAAACGTCGCCCCCCCCTCCCCCCCGTGTGCAGTCCCCAAGTCGTGCCAACTCTGTGGGGCTCAACCGCAAGTGACTCGTGCCTTGGCCCGACGATGACGAGCAGTCGGACGGGTTTCCCTCGATATTCGCGGTGGTGGTGGTGGCGGTGGTGGCGGCGGTGGTGGCGATGGCGGTGGCGGCGGCGGCGGCGGCGGCGGTGGCGGTGGTGGCGGCGGTGGCGGCGGTGGTGGCGGTGGCGGCGGTGGTGGCGGTGGTGGCGGCGGTGGTGGCGATGGCGGTGGCGGCGGCGGCGGCGGCGGCGGTGGCGGTGGTGGCGGCGGTGGCGGCGGTGGTGGCGGCGGCGGTGGCGGTGGTGGCGGCGGCGGTGGCGGCGGTGGTGGTGGCGGCGGTGGTGGCGGTGGTGGCGGCGGTGGCGGTGGCAGTGGTGGTGGTGGATGCGTTTCAAAACAAATGGGAGGGGGGGAGGGGGGGCACAAGGCGAACCCGCGCGAGGAGACAGCTGCTTGGGGAGTCGTGCAAACAGCAAGTAGACACACCTAAGACAAAGATCCCCCGTGTAGCCTGTGACAGACTGTTGGGGCAAGTGCTGTTAGCGAGCAGTAGCTGTGAAGGCCGGCACTGTGGCACACGAGGGGGTATGGTGTAGAGCACCACGCTCGGCCGCCTTTGTCTCCCCGTTGGCGATGTTTACACATCGCATTTGCGGCCTGGTCGACCTAGGGGAGGCCCAGGACCGGTTCAGATAATCGTCACAGGTGTTGGTGGCCGTGAGCGGGAATCGAACTCGGGTGGCCGGGTTCGTAGCGCAGCGTAGCGCTAACCGCTGCACCACCGCTCCCCACGCACGCACACAGTACAAAGCGTCCCACGTCCGATCCGCATATCCGCATCTGAGTGAGTTGAACCCGCATAG
>NC_083788.1:3437107-3454607 GCF_015708825.2 Lethenteron reissneri | reverse complement strand
CCCCGTGGTGCCCTTATAAAACTCAACGTTTCACCTACTCACGCCGGCTTGTGCCCGCCCTCACAGTCGGGCATATTTGCGGAATACACCACGCTCTGGCCGTTGACCCTGCAGGCCATTGACCGAGCAACCCAACGTTCCTACCAGCTCCCTCCGCAGCAGGACAATGTGTTCTTGTCTAGACCAGGTGAGAAATCAAGATGCCGGGGTGGAGGTTCATTTGCACGAGAGCGACTTGGCTCACCAAGAAACCAGCAGCATGGGCATCGTCCCGCAAATATCACGCGACGAGGCGAGGCCCCGATGATGATAGACATCGAACCGACTGCGTCCACGGTCTCCAGCAGAAGATACTGAGCGATACAAAGTACAAGATCACAGCGGGACATGGGGAGGAGATGGGGAGAAAGATGTAGGGAGGAGGGGGGAGACATGGGAAGATTTTGGAGACATGGGGAGATTTTGGAGACACGGGGAGATGTTGGAGACATGGGGAGATGTTGGAGACATGGGGATGAGGGGGGAGACATGGGGAGATTTGAGACATGGGGAGATTTTGGAGACATGAGGAGATGTTGGAGACACGGGGAGATTTTGGAGACATGGGGAGATTTTGGAGACATGGGGAGATTTTGGAGACATGGGAAGATTTTGGAGACACGGGGAGATTTTGGAGACATGGGGAGATTTTGGAGACATGGGGAGATTTTGGAGACATGGGGAGATTTTGGAGACATGGGAAGATTTTGGAGACACGGGGAGATTTTGGTGACACGGGGAGATTTTGTAGACATGGGGAGATTTTGGAGACATGGGGAGATTTTGGTGACACGGGGAGATTTTGTAGACATGGGGAGATTTTGGTGACACGGGGAGATTTTGGAGACATGGGAAGATTTTGGAGACATGGGGAGATTTTGGAGACACGGGGAGATTTTGTAGACATGGGGAGATTTTGGAGACATGGGGAGATTTTGGAGACATGGGAGATTTTGGAGACACGGGGAGATTTTGGAGACATGGGGAGATTTTGGAGACACGGGGAGATTTTGGAGACATGGGAGATTTTGGAGACATGGGGAGATTTTGGAGACATGGGGAGATTTTGGAGACATGGGAGATTTTGGAGACACGGGGAGGAGGGGGGAGACATGGGGAGATTTTGGAGACATGGGGAGATTTTGGAGACATGGGAGATTTTGGAGACATGGGGAGGAGGGGGGAGACATGGGGAGATTTTGGAGACATGGGGAGATTTTGGAGACACGGGGAGATTTTGTAGACATGGGGAGATTTTGGAGACATGGGGAGATTTTGGAGACATGGGGAGATTTTGGAGACACGGGGAGATTTTGGAGACATGGGAGATTTTGGAGACATGGGGAGATTTTGTAGACATGGGGAGATTTTGGAGACATGGGAGATTTTGGAGACATGGGGAGATTTTGGAGACATGGGGAGATTTTGGAGACATGGGGAGATTTTGGAGACATGGGGAGATTTTGGAGACACGGGGAGATTTTGGAGACATGGGAGATTTTGGAGACATGGGGAGATTTTGGAGACATGGGAGATTTTGGAGACATGGGGAGATTTTGGAGACATGGGGAGATTTTGGAGACATGGGGAGATTTTGGAGACACGGGGAGATTTTGGAGACATGGGAGATTTTGGAGACACGGGGAGATTTTGGAGACATGGGGAGATTTTGGAGACATGGGGAGATTTTGGAGACATGGGGAGATTTTGGAGACATGGGGAGATTTTGGAGACATGGGGAGATTTTGGTGACATGGGGAGATTTTGGTGACATGGGGAGATTTTGGAGACACGGGGAGATTTTGAAGACATGGGGAGGAGGAGGGAGACACGGGGAGATTTTGGAGACATGGGGAGATTTTGGAGACATGGGGAGATTTTGGAGACATGGGGAGATTTTGGAGACATGGGGAGGAGGAGGGAGACACGGGGAGATTTTGGAGACATGGGGAGGAGGAGGGAGACACGGGGAGATTTTGGAGACATGGGGAGATTTTGGAGACATGGGGAGATTTTGGAGACATGGGGAGATTTTGGAGACATGGGGAGATTTTGGAGACATGGGGAGATTTTGGAGACATGGGGAGGAGGGGGAGACACGGGGGGAAGGGGAGAGAAATCGCGATTGGACGGTCACGAATCAAACAATTCCGAAATCAAACCGCAAACCTCGAATCGCAACGATTAATCGAATCGCGACGTGCCAATTCAAGAAACGAATTCGCTCCCATATATTACAAATCATAGTGCTGCGTGTTGCTGGCCGTTTGGTGGCGGGGGGGGGGGTGGCTTGTGCCCCAGCAATTCTATAATACAGGTACTCCTCTACTTACGACCATATGGCTCACGAACTTTCAGAGATACGAACAAACCTGTGCCTATGTCGAGATGTTTTTCGGATCGAGCGTAACGAACGAGGGTGGTGGAATCTGCATCTGCAGAACGTGAAGAACCAGTGGCGTCTGCAGGAGATTGTGCAACTTTTAAAAGCCATTTCCCCGTGTTTAGTGTACACGCCGCACAACGCGTTTGTAATCGACAGGAGTCAAGTTGACTTACGAACAGAGATCGACTTACGAACAGAGATCGACTTACGAACCTCTGGAACCTAACTAGTTCGTAAGTGGAGGAGTATCTGCAATAAGAACCGTCTACGAGTCGAGGCTGTTGCTGACTCGGTCGCAAGGAGGCGCAGGAATGCGGGATGGTGGTGGTGGTGGTGGCTTAGATAATGACGGTAATGATGTTGATGTAGACACTGTATGTATATGGCGGTGATTTGATGTGTAGGTGATTAAAGTGATGACAATTTAGGGTGATTATGGTGATACTGGTAGGAACCTCCTGGTTACACCAGCCCACAGGGGATTATTGTGTCCGTCCGTCCGTCGTTAAGGGAGGGGCTGGGTGGGGAGGGAGGGGCTGGGTGGGGAGAGAGGGTGGGGAGGGGCTGGGTGGGGAGGGAGGGGCTGGGTGGGGAGGGTGGGGCTGGGTGGGGGGTGGGGCTGGGTGGGGAGGGGCTGGTCACCCCGTGGTGCCCGTATAAAACTCAACGTTTCACCTACTCACGCCGGCTTGTGCCCGCCCTCACAGTCGGGCATATTTGTGGAATACACCACGCCGCCGTTGACCCTGCAGGCCATTGACCGAGCAACCCAACATTCCTACCAGCTCCCTCCGCAGCAGGAATGTGTTTTTCATATGTAGGTAATGGTGATGGCGGTGGTGATGATGATTAAGATGTGTAAATGATGGAAATGTATTGTGATCCGGATGTGTAGATGATGATGATGGTGGTGGTGATGATACATTTGATATTATAGGTGATGGTGACTTAGGGTGATGATGGTGATTTTCAAAAGTAGATAATGCTGATGATGAAGGCAGTGGTGATGATTAAGGTGCGTAGATGATGATGATGATGGCGACATGGGGTTCGGATGATAATGATTTCAACGATGATGATGATGGTGGTGGTGATTTAGATGATGATCATGATGGAGACGAGGGTTATCGATGATGATATAAAAATGTTATTCATTGCAAGACCCGCGGGGTCCAATGGTGCCCGCTGTTGGTCTTTAGTCCGGCCCCCGACAATACACAGTGAATTTCGATTTAAAGCTTTCGTGACTGCAGGGATTCATCTTCTTGGTTCTTTCGGTAAAGTCACGTAGAAGGGAAGTAATAAAATAATAAAAATAAAACATAATACAATAATTACTTCTCTTCTACGTGACTTTACCGAAAGAACCAAGAAGATGAATACACAGTGAGTGAAAGCACCCCCCCCCCAACATGATGATGCTGTCACAAACCCCCACAAAGGTTTCAAACGTGTGGCGGAGGCAACCTTACACTGATGATGTCTTCTAATCGACGAAATGCCTCCCCCGCCCCCCACCTCTGAAAATGAGTGAACACTGCTCCAGAACGCGGCAGCGGTGGCGATGATGACGATGGTGGTGGTGATGTTAATGACGCGATGTGATGGTGATTTAAATCACGATGATTGATTTAGACTCTGGGTTAAACGGGGTTATAATGGCGATGATGAACTCAGGGTGATGATCTTATGGTGATGATGATGATCTCACGGTGATGATGATCTCATGGTGATGATGATCTTATGGTGATGATGATCTTATGGTGATGATGATGATGATGATCTCACGGTGATGATGATGATTTCAACTCACTCTCCCTCGTCCCACGTGACCAACACCCAGGCACATAATGGCCACAACCAATACCATCCCCTCTGTACATAATAATAAAACCCGTGACACCTACCCAAGTGCAGAACATTTCATAGAACGACTTACGCATACCGTATACTGTATATACAAAATGTTCCCACCCTGTAATGGCATGTTGAGCCAAGTGCTGTTTAGCGAGTAGCAGCAGCAGCACCTATGAAGGCCGGCACTGTGGCACACGAGGGGGTGTGAGTGGGCCAGCACCACGCCCGGCCGCCTTTGTCTCCCCAAGTGACTCATTTGAGGCCGAGTCGACCTAGGGGATTCCTGGTCGCCGGGTCCGTAGCGCGTCGCGACAGCCACGAAACACAAAACCACATCAGCAGCCATTCTCGATGCACTGCTGGATGAAGGCTCCCCCCCCCCACACACACACAAACAACTGGCAAACATCGCTCCATCTCCACTCTGGTGGTCCATCTGTGCGGAGTCCTCGCACGAGTTCAAAGTCGAGTTCCACACGGGGCGATGGGGACTTGTATGCAGATGGAAGTAGTCAGGAACTAGAGGCTTTGAAGGTTCAGGGTCAGCACTCACGTTGAGGGCGAGGCGGCGGTTTAAGCTTGAGGTTAGGGGGGTCAGGTTTTGGCAGCGTTAGGGTCATTGGGGTGGAGGGGTGAGGGGAGGTTAATGGTGGAGTTTATGACTTACAGGGTCAGGACTAGAGGCTTTGAAGGTTCAGGGTCAGCACTCACGTTGAGGGCGAGGCGGCGGTTTAAGCTTGAGGTTAGGGGGGTCAGGTTTTGGCAGCGTTAGGGTCATTGGGGCGGAGGGGTGAGGGGAGGTTAATGGTGGAGTTTATGACTTACAGGGTCCAGTGGTGCCGGGGATGTCTCCGTGTGGCCGGGTGCAAGTCTCTCACGGTCAGCCGCGTGTCCAGGTGACACAAATCCATCCAGGTGAGTCGGCGGCGATGACAATACAGCTGGTCGCGGCGGCGGCGGCCGTGTTCGTGTTTGCCGAGACCCCCGTTCGGGGTAGACGAGGAGGAGGAGGGTACGGGATACGGGGCTGCGTGTGTGCCAGAGGGTTGCCGCGGCCACGGCGCGGGCCTCTACCAGGCCTGGTAGAGGCTTCTCCGCACCGTCCCGCGCCGGCGAGACCCTGGGGATGACGGACATCGGCCCCCGGCCAGACGCCGGGTTCCACGACGCCGACGAGCTCAACCCGCCCGCCGGGGCCGCGCGGCGCAACCGCGAGGCGGGAGACTCGGCGAAGACGCTGCCCCGCGGCCGGTGGCGCAGCATCATGGCCGGGGAGGAGGAGCAGGCGAGGAGGGGGGCTCGCGAGGCCTCGGCTAGGCCGCGGCCGTCGACGACGACGCCGCCGCTGGACCTAGCGAGCTCTTTCCTCTCCGCGTTGCCGTTCACGAGGTCGGTGATGGGTGGTGGTGGTGTTGTTGTTGTTGAGAGGACGATGCTGTTTATGGGGGTACTGATAATGGTTCGCGGGACTCAGGCCGTCAACGTCATCGTCGATATCATCATCTTCTTCTCCTCCGTTGACGTCGCCAGACACCTTCGAGGTTTGCTTCCCCTCGTCCATCACCTCGTTGTCCTCCTCTTCGTCCTCCTCCTCCTCCTTGGAGAAGATTTTGACGGTATTCCTCTCCATGACGAACACGACGCTCCTGCCGCTGCTGCTGCCGCCGCCGCCGCCGCTGCTGCTGCTACTCTCCGTGACCCCTTGCGCATTCGGTGACCTCCTCAGGGCCGACTTGAGGGCCCGGGTCGCGGGCGACATCTCGGGGGTTAACAACTGAGGGCACACCTGAGATGGTATCTCAGGGGACACTTGAGGGGACACCTGAGATGGTATCTGAGGAGATTCCTGAGATGACATCTGAGATGACATCTGAGGGGACACTTGAGGGGACATCTGAGGGGACACTTGAGGGGACATCTGAGATGATATCTGAGATGACATCTGAGGGGACATCTGAGATGACATCTGAGATGATACCTGAGGAGACACTTGAGATGACATCTGAGGGGACATCTGAGTGGACATCTGAGGGGACATCTGAGTGGACATCTGAGGGGACATCTGAGGGGACATCTGAGATGACATCTGAGATGATATCTGAGGGGACATCTGAGGGGACATCTGAGATGATATTTGAGATGACATCTGAGGGGACATTTGAGATGATACCTGAGATGGTATCTGAGGGGACATCTGAGATGACATCTGAGGGGACATCTGAGATGACATCTGAGGTGATACCTGCGGGGACACCTGAGATGACATCTGAGGGGACATTTGAGATGATACCTGCGGGGACACCTGAGGTGATACCTGAGATGATATCTGAGGGGATGTCTCGGTCGGTACCTCAGTGTGTTGCTGGGGAGATATCTCTTGAGGCACCTGAGGGGGTACCTCGAGGGCTACCTGAGGGAGTATCTGAGTCAGGACCTGAGCGGATGACTGAGGCAACACCCCAGAGGGTGCTTGAGGGGATAGATCACTCGGTAGCTGAGGGGATATCTGCGCCAATACCCCAGGGGGTACATGACGGGATACCTGAACGTGCGCCTGAAGGGGGTAACTCAGTCGGGACCGGAGCGACTACTTCCGTGGTCACCTGAGTGGGTAGCTGCTGAGTCATGTCAGCCGGTACCTCAGTCGCTCCCTCAGGGGGTGCCTGAGTCGGTGCCGTGCGGGGCCCCTCAAGGTGACCCGTGGACACGAAGCTGCCCCCCGGGGGTCCCAGCAGCGCCTCCATCCCTGCGGACTAGACGCCCGGATGACCTTGCAGGGCCTGTCTCAGTAGGCCGGGCACCTGGATGTCGTCTCGCTTGCCTTGGCTCGTATCGCCACCGAGTCTCGCGGGGTGTTTCCTCCCCCCTCCTCCCCCCTTGACCCCGTTGCGTGCCTCGGCCAGGTAGGCGTCTCGCTCCGACAGGTGCCTGGCAAGGAACCAAGTCGTCTCCAGAGGGCCCGGTGATGGCCGCCCACCTAAGGCGAGCGTCCTCGTCACCGGCGGCCCGGAGCTCGCGACGATGCCTTCGCGTCTTGGTCCCGACTCATCGGACGCCCCGTTCGGTGCGGCCTGGATCGTCTCAATCGTCTCGCCGCAAGTCCAGTGTCCTGGCCCCCGGGGTCGGGAGCGGTGGCTCACACCTGAAACGCAGAGGTCGCAAACGCGTTTTGATTCCTTACCCGTACCCGGCCGCACCAGGGTCGCAAATGGGTACCCGTACCCGGCCGGGTACGAGTAGCCGTTCCCTACCCATACCCTTCCCGAAATGAGTGACAAACGGCTACTCACCAGTGACTCACGGCCTACCCGTACCCGTACCCGGCCGCACCAGGGTCGCAAACAGGTACCCGTACCCGGCCGGGTACGGGTAGCTGGGTATCGGGTAGGGTACGGGTACCCGGTTGCGACGTCTGCTGTAACTCCAAAGACAAAGGATAGCCCGGATAGCCTGTTTAGCAGGCTGCCAAGTGCAGTTGTTTCGCGAGCAGCACCTCCGAAGGCAGACAGCGAAGGGAGGGGGGTTTGGAGTGGCCAGCATCGTGCGCGGCCGCCTTTGTCTCCCCCCACCGCGCCAGGTACTCACCTGAAGGCGAGTCGACACCCCAGGAGGGGGGAGGGCCCCCCAGGACCGGCT
The DNA here is from genome assembly GCF_015708825.2 of Lethenteron reissneri. NCBI lineage: Eukaryota > Metazoa > Chordata > Hyperoartia > Petromyzontiformes > Petromyzontidae > Lethenteron > Lethenteron reissneri. Next base: position 3,446,689 of record NC_083788.1, on the reverse strand, counting down.
CGGATGATCCTCTTCGCCGATGCTCCTGGAGGGTTGTCGTGAGCGTCAATCGGAGTCTCTGATGGGATCGTGGCGCAGCGCTAACCTCTGCGCCACCGCTCCCCGTACACCAACACCAGCGTGGCGTGTACAGGTGCGTGTACAGGTGCGTGTACAGGTGTGTGTGTACAGGTGTGTGTACGCGCACAGGTACAAAGAAAAAAGTTCCCCCGTATATCCGACAACAGACTGCCGGGGCGAGTGATGTTAGCGCGCACCTATGAAGGCCGGAACGGGACACGCTCGGGGTGGATGGGCAACACCACGCCCGGTCGACAGGTACACACAGGTACACACAGGTACACACAGGTACACAAAGACAAAGATCCCACCCCCTCCCCGTATAGCCTGAACAGACTGTTGGGGAAAGTGCTGTTAGCGAGCACCCACACAGGTAACGCCACACAGGCACGCACACCGGCCCGTGTGCCTCCTGCGAGACTTGTGCGCACCTGGGCTCACCTGGGCGTAGACCTGTGGGAGGTGACTGGGCAGTGATGATTGCTCGGCGTCACGACTAACCCGCACCCTTTTCTTGTGTGTGTGGTGTGTGTGTGTGTCCTGTGTGTGTGTGCTGTGTGTGTGTGCTGTGTGTGTGCTGTGTGTGTGGTGTGTGTGTGTGTGTGGTGTGTGTGTGCTGTGTGTGTGTGCTGTGTGGTGTGTGAGGTGCTGTGTGAGTGTGCTGTGTGTGTGTGTGCTGTGTGTGTGCTGTGTGTGCTGTGTGTTGTGTGTGTGTGTGCTGTGTGTATGTGTGGTGTGTGTGTGGTGTGTGTGTGTGGTGTGTGTGTGTGGTGTGTCTGTGTGTGTGGTGTGTGTGTGTGGTGTGTGGTGTGTGTGGTGTGTGTGGTGTGTGTGTGGTGTGTGTGGTGTGTGTATGTGTGGTGTGTGTGGTGTGTGTGTGTGTGTGGTGTGTGTGTGTATGTGTGGTGTGTGTATGTGTGGTGTGTGTGGTGTGGTGTGTGTGTGTGGTGTGTGTGTGGTGTGTGTGTGTGTGGTGTGTGTGTGCTGTGTGTGTGTGGTGTGTGTGGTGTGTGTATGGTGTGTGTGTGGTGTGTGTGTGGTGTGTGTGTGCTGTGTGGTGTGTGTGGTGTGTGTGGTGTGTGTGTGGTGTGTGTGTGTGGTGTGTGTGGTGTGTGTGGTGTGTGTGTGGTGTGTGTGTGCTGTGTGTGTGTGTGTGTGGTGTGTGTGGTGTGTATGTGTGGTGTGTGTGTGGTGTCTGTGTGGTGTGTGGTGTGTGGTGTGTGGTGTGTGTGTGGTGTGTGTGTATGTGTGCTGTGTGGTGTGTGTGGTGTGTGGTGTGTGTGTGTGGTGTGTGTGGTGTGTGTGTTTGTTGCCAGACGGCCCATCCCATTTTAAACGTCGCATACCAGGGGTGGCGTGCGGAACCCGTACCCCGCCCAGGTCTGAGGCTCCCCCCCCCCCCACCATCATTCCCACCACCACCACCCCACCATCATTCCCACCACCACCACTCCCACCACCACTCCACCACCACCACCACTCCCACCACCACCACCTTACCTCTCTGTCATGCTCTCATCCCAGACGTTTTCGTGTTCTTCCCCCAAGTTGATTGTTGCCACTGACTCACTCAGACGATTCTGGCGAGAGAGAGAGAGAGAGAGTGGGGTGTGGATGGGAGAGTTGAACAGACTAGTTACTCTGTGTACGATCCACTGCTGGATGAAGGGCTTATCCTCGTGTCTCCGCTGCTGTGCGGTGGTTAGAACAACAACAGCAACAGTCACGAAGTTTCGATAAGGTTCTAAGTGCCGGTGAAGTCCCCACGGCGCTTGTGCCAGGCTAGGTGCACGCCGAGGCCACGCGAAGTGTCGACTGCTCGCTGCTTGCCAGGAGGTCACGGGACAGACCCTGCAGGTGCCGTGTGGGTCGACTGACTGAGATGACCGGCAGATGCACCAGATTGTGACCCCACTCCCGTGCCAACTTTCGCTCGCTGTTGTGCCTCGAGTATTGTACGGCAAGGCCGAAATAATTATCATAAATATTGGGGGGGGGGTCACATCCCCCCTCTTCCCCCCCCCAATATTCAAATATGCTCAAAATGTCGTCGTCCCCCCCCGAAATATATTGCTATAAAATAGATTTCTGTTTATGTGATTGTGGTTATGGTTGTACTTTATGAATCCCTAATCTCTGCCATGACATACAATGAAACAAGAAAAGGTAAAAAAAAGAAAAAACATGGCAATGTAATACAATACACTATTAGACATTATTGTAATAAATAAATAAAAAGTCCATCCTACGTGTTAGTGAGTTTTTGTAATATTTTATACAGGAAATGGCAGGAAATTCGTTTTCAAATTTAGATTTTTTTTTCCTGGAAGATTTGCCCCCTGTACGGACCCTCCACCGCTGGATAAATGTTCATCCTTCACCTCGCCCCTGCCGTAGCGAGCATCAGCATCATCATCATCATCACTATCATCAACATCCCCATCATCATCATCACTATCATCAACATCCCCACCATCATCATCATCATCATCGACAACATCACCGCCACGACACCAAGACCACGACCCTCGCCACAAGCCCATCAACTTACAGCAGCCCCAATGGCCAACTCGTTCGAGTGATGGTGTTGCTATACTTTTTTTGTTAATATGTATATCAAATACGTTTCGTCTTCTTGGTTCTTTCGGTAAAGTCATCACGTAGAAGGGAAGTAATAAAATAATAAAAATAAAACACAATAAAACAATTCTCACGACGTTTCGGCCACAACGCAAGCAGCCGTCCTCAGGTGAAAAGCAGGTCTGTCGAGGCGACAATGCGATGATGAAAACTTCAAATCGAAATTGATACGTTTCGTTGTTTTAAATGTGGTGGGTCGTATGCTCCGCGCATGAGTCATGCACCTTGTTCGTGTCCATCCGCTGCTGAATGAGCGCCTCTCCAAGGCTTTTCGGAGCGGGTTTATCCATACTTATTCTCAGGGTTTGTTCGGTAAAGTCACGTAGGTAGGTAAAAAATTAAAATTTAATAAAAGTAAAATATAAAATGAAATAAAAAACCACGACGTTTCGAGCGTGGCTGTGACGGTTCCACCTGAAGACAGAGGCTTGTGTTGCCTCCGAAACGTCGTGATTTTTATTTTATTTTTATTTTATTAATTTTTTTTTACCTGGTGACTTTACCGAAAAAAACCCAAGAAGATGAATCCTTGCAGTCACGAAAGCTTCACATCTACAATGATCCATACTTCACCACGCTGGTCAATGCGAGTTGGTGAAGGCGCGGCGGGCGGGCGGGCGAAGAGGGGAGGGGGGGGGGGGCATAGGAGTATCGTACAACAACTGATATTGCTGCCCTCTCAGTAGGGCGTTCGTTTTTTTGCGGCTGAGTCGACGCAAGAGGACGTCCCGAGACCGGCTCTGATCATCTCGCTCGACACTGCTGCCGACATCGAACTCGGGTCACCGGGTTCGGGGCGCGGCTGTGCGCTAACCGCTGCGCCACCGCTCCGAGGCAGGTGACAAACTCAAGGGATGAGTCGCCCCGTATAGAACCCAATCCGGTTTTGTTCTTTACGAGTCAAGCTCGGGGCAGGGGAGAGAGAGCGCGCGTGTGCGTCAGCAGAAGCGGCCATTCAACACGAATTGGCGGCGTCATGGCAACGCGGATATACAAAGTTAAAGGTTCTCCCCTCCTCCCTCCCCCCTCCACCCACGTCCGTGTAGGCCTCTCGCAGACAACGGGCAAGGGCTGCGAAACGAGTCAGCGCAAACGAAGGTCTTGGTGGGGCAGGCCGGCCGAGGCTTTTTTGTTGTTGTTTTTGTTGTTGTTTTTTTTGTTGTTGTTTTTGTTGTTGTTTTTTTGTTGTTGTTTTTGTTGTTTTTGTTTGTTGTTTTTGTTGTTGTTGTTTTTGTTTTTTTGTTGTTGTTGTTGTTTTTGTTGTTGTGTTTGTTGTTTTTGTTGTTGTTTTTGTTGTTGTTTTTGTTGTTGTGTTTGTTGTTTTTTTTGTTTTTGTTGTTTTTGTTGTTGTTTTTGTTGTTTTATTTGTTGTTGTTGTTTTTGTTGTTGTTGTTTTTGTTGTTGTTGTTTTTGTTGTTGTTGTTGTTTTTGTTGTTGTTGTTTTTGTTGTTGTTGTTTTTGTTGTTGTTGTTGTTTTTGTTGTTGTTGTTTTTGTTGTTGTTGTTTTTGTTTTTGTTGTTATTTTTGTTGTTGTTGTTGTTTTCACATCCTATGTTGATGTTTACACACACACACACAGCCACACAACGCAACAAGAGGCCGTCCATAAATGACGTCACGCGTTTTTGGACGATGTTTGACCCCCCCCCACCACCACCCCTCGTCGTCACATGACGTCACAAAACGTCAGACCCCCCCCCTCAAATATGACGTCACAAAGCTCTGCCCCCCCCCCCAAATAAAACACGTGCTTCAAATCGCTTTAAACTATTGTCATTGTAGTGCGTATTTAATGCAACTCTGATGTTGTAGGAGAAAACATTTATTACAAAATCTATTTAATTAAGTAGAACGTGTTGTCTATATTCATTTAAAGTTGACCATTTTTACGTGACGTCACATTTCTCAACCCCCCCACCCCCTCGTCACACATCGTCACAAATGTCTGACCCCCCCCCCCACCCACCCACCCTAGGTGCGTGACGTCATTTATGGACGGCCCCCAAGGAACCCGTTTCAGGCTGAGTCGACTCAAAGGGAGGCCCAACGATCGGATCACATTTTCGTCACCGATTTCGGCTGTGAGCGGTGGGGGAGGGGGGGGGAATTGATCCCGGGTTTGCTGGTAGGGATGTACATTGGGGCCGTCCATAAATGACGTCACGCACCTGGGGGGGGGGGAAGGGGTCAGACATTTGTGACGATGTGTGACGAGGGGGCGGGGGGGGGGAGAAATGTGACGTCACGTAAAAATGCGCAAACTTTAAATAAATATAGACAACACGTTCTACTTAATTAAATAGACTTTCTAATAAATGTTTTCTCCTACAACATCAGAGTTGCAGCGCCATATTAAATACGCACTACAATGACAATAGGTTAAAGCGATTTGAAGCATGTTTTATATTTTTTTTGGGGGGGGGGGGCAGAGCTTTGTGACGTCATATTTGAGGGGGGGGGGGAGAGGGAGGGGGGGTCAAAAAATCGTCCAAAACCGCGTGACGTCATTTATGGACGGACCCATATATAATACGGACATACAAAGATCCCCCGTGTAGCCCTCTCACAGACTGTCGGGGCAAAATGTTGCACATCGTCGAGTTAAATTTCGATTTAAAGCTTCTTTCGTGACTGCAGGGATTCATCCTCTTGGTTCTTTCGCTAAAGTCCCGTAGAAGGGAAATAATAAAATAATAAAAATAAAACATTTTTATGTTTCGATTTAAAGCTTCTTTCGTGACTGCAGGGATTCATCTTCTTGGTTCTTTCGGTAAAGTCACGTAGAAGGGAAAAAATAAAATAATAAAAATATAAAACATAATAAAATACAATTCTCACGACGTTTCGGCCACAACGCAAGCAGCCGTCCTGAGGACAACACCACGCCCGGCCGCCTTTGTCTCCCCCCCCCACTGGCGATGTTTCCGCACGCAGAGTCGGCCGATGGGAGGCCCAGGACGGGCTGAGATCATCGTCACACGAAGGGGCCAGCACCAAAGGCAAAGATCCCCCGTGTAGACTTGCCGGCTCTTGGGACAAGTGCTGTTAGCGAGCACCTATGAAGGCCGGCACGGCACACGAGGGGGTGGGTGGGGGGGCCAGCATCAAGCCCACAGCGACGTGGACTTGCATACACTCACACCTACACACGTCTCTACACATACCTAGGTATACATAAATCAAGATGAGTATAAAGATAAAGTCCTCCCCTTTTATCCCGAAGAGACAAGTGCTGTTAGGTGGTGGGTGGCCAGCACCACGCCCGGCTGCCTTTGTCTCCCCAGGAGCGATGCTTACACGTCACACCAGCTACTCATTTGAGGCCGAGTCGACCTAGGGGGAGGCCCTGGACCGGTCCATGTCACCGGGTGTTGTCCATGAGCTGGAGTCGAACTCGGCTTGCCGCTCACCACGAAGTGACGGGCTCCTGTGCCAGGCTAGGTGCACTTCGAGGCCACGTGACGTGTCGACTGCTCGCCGCTGGCCAGGAGGTCACGGGACAGACCCTGCAGGTGCCACGGGTTGACTGAAACACGCGCACACTCACCCCTCGTAGACAAATCGCCTTCATTGATTGTAACAGACTGTAGGGGCAAGTGCTGTTAGCGAGCACCTATGAAGGCCGGCACGGCACACGAGGGGGTGGTGGGGGGGGTAGCACCAAGCCTGGCCGCCTTTGTATCCCCAGTAGCGATGCTTACCGGGTACTCATTTGAGGCTGAGTCGACCTGGGGGAGGGGCCCAGGACCGGTTCAGATAATCGTCACTGGCGGCGTTGGCCGTGAGCGGGAATCGAATTCGGGGGCCCGCCGGGGTTCGTAGTGCAGCGCGCTAACCGCTGCGCCACCGCTCTCCTCACACAAAGGCAAAGAGCCCCCGTATAGCCTTAACAGGCTGTAGGGGCAAGTGCTGTTAGCGAGCAGCACCTATGAAGGCCATAGAGACACACACGTGGTCACACACACACACACACGTGGTCACACACACACACACATGTGGTCACACACACACACACACACGTGGTCACACACACACACACGTGGTCACACACACACACACACGTGGTCACACACACACACGCGTGGTCACACACACACACACGTGGTCACACACACACACACACACGTGGTCACACACACACGCGTGGTCACACACACACACACACACGTGGTCACACACACACACACGTGGTCACACACACACACACGTGGTCACACACACACACCGTGGTCACACACACACACACGTGGTCACACACACACACGTGGTCACACACACACGTGGACACACACACACACACGTGGACACACACACACACGTGGACACACACACACACACGTGGACACACACACACACACGTGGACACACACACACACACACACGTGGTCACACACACACACGTGGACACACACACACACACACGTGGACACACACACACACACACGTGGACACACACACACACACGTGGTCACACACACACACGTGGACACACACACACACACACGTGGACACACACACACACGTGGACACACACACACACACACACGTGGACACACACACACACGTGGACACACACACACACACGTGACACACACACACACACGTGGTCACACACACACACACACGTGGTCACACACACACACACACACGTGGTCACACACACACGTGGTCACACACACACACGTGGTCACACACACACACACACGTGGCCACACACACACACACACACGTGGTCACACACACACACACACACGTGGTTACACACACACACACACACGTGGTCACACACACACACACACACGTGGCCACACACACACACACACGTGACACACACACACACACGTGGTCACACACACACACACACGTGGTCACACACACACACACACGTGGTCACACACACACACACGTGGTACACACACGTGACACACACACACACACGTGGTCACACACACACACACACGTGACACACACACACACACGTGGTCACACACACACACGTGGTCACACACACACACACACACGTGACACACACACACACACGTGGTCACACACACACACACACACGTGACACACACACACACACGTGGTCACACACACACACACGTGACACACACACACACGTGGTCACACACACACACACACGTGACACACACACACACACGTGGCCACACACACACACACACGTGGCCACACACACACACGTGGTCACACACACACACACACGTGGTCACACACACACACACACACGTGGTCACACACACACACATGTGGTCACACACACACACGTGGCCACACACACACACACACACGTGGTCACACACACACACACACGTGGCCACACACACACACACACACGTGGCCACACACACACACACACGTGGTCACACACACACACACACACGTGGACACACACACACACACACACGTGGACACACACACACACACGTGGTCACACACACACACACACGTGGACACACACACACACACGTGGACACACACACACACACACACGTGGACACACACACACGTGGACACACACACACACGTGGACACACACACACACACGTGGTCACACACACACACACGTGGACACACACACACACACGTGGACACACACACACACACGTGGACACACACACACACGTGGACACACACACACACACGTGGTCACACACACACACACACGTGGACACACACACACACACGTGGACACACACACACACGCGTGGACACACACACACACACACGTGGTCACACACACACACACGTGGACACACACACACACGTGGACACACACACACTCACTGCTCACTCACCATCACCTGCGGGTCTCCGAACTCTAAAGCGGAATAAATATTTAATTGGCGCGCGCAGTGAGCGGTAATGCGAGGCAATTGCTGCCAGGGACACTGTTAGTGAGGGGCGGGGGTGGGGAGGGGGGGGTAGGGGGTGGGTAGGTGGGGGTGGGTAGAGGGGGGTGGGTAGGGGGGTGAGTAGGTGGGGGGGGGTAGGTGGGGGTGGGTAAGGTGGGTAGGGGGTGGGTAGGGGGGGTAGGTAGGTAGGTAAGTGGGTGTGGGTTGTGGGGGGTGGGTAGGGGGGGTAGGGGGGTGGGTAGGGGGTGGGTAGGTGGGGGTGGGTAGGGGGGGTGGGTAGGGGGTGGGTAGGTGGGGTGGGTAGGGGGTGGGTAGGTGGGGGTGGGTAGAGGGGGGTGGGTAGGGGGGTGGGTAGGGGGGGTAGGGGGGGTGGGTGGGGTAGGTGGGGTGGGTAGGTGGGGGTGGGTAGGGGGGTAGGCAGGTGGGGGTGGGTTGTGGGGAGTGGGTAGGGGGGGGTGGGTAGGGGGGGTGGGTAGGGGGGGGTGGGTAGGGGGGGGTGGGTAGGGGGGGGTGGGTTGTGGGGGGTGGGTAGGGGGGGGTGGGTAGGGGGGGTGGGTGGGTAGGGGGGGGTGGGTAGGGGGGGGTGGGTAGGGGGGGAAGGCAGGTGGGGGTGGGTTGTGGGGGTGGGTAGGGGGGGGTGGGTAGGGGGGGTGGGTAGGGGGGGGTGGGTGGGTAGGGGGGGTGGGTAGGGGGGGGTGGGTAGGGGGGGTGGGTAGGGGGGGTGGGTGGGTAGGGGGGTGGGTAGGGGGGGTGGGTTGTGGGGGGTGGGTAGGGGGGTGGGTAGGGGGGGGGTGGGTAGGGGGGGGTGGGTAGGGGGGGAAGGCAGGTGGGGATGGGTGGAGGTGGGTTGGTGGGGGGGTATTTGGGGGGGGGTGGTTAGGGGTGGGTAGGTGGGGGGGGTAGGCAGGTGGGGGTGGGTTGTGGGGGGTGGGTAAGTGTGGGTGTGTAGGTGGGGGGTGGGTGGGGGGGGTGGGTAGTTGGGGGCTGGGTAGGGGGGGTGTAGGGGGGG
>NC_083788.1:3412107-3434607 GCF_015708825.2 Lethenteron reissneri | reverse complement strand
ACGCAGCCGTTCATAAAAGTTGCAGGCGGTATAGTACTATAGTCATAGAGCAAGTGCAGAATCACCGCGGGGCCCTTGAAAGTGCGGGGCCCGTAGCATATGTAGCTACTACAGTAGTAGCTACTACACGTGTAGTAGCTACTAATTCCCTCCACACAAAGACAAAGACCCCCCATGTAGCCTTCGGCAGACTTCTGGGGCAAGTGCCACACACCGGCACACGCTCAAGACACCGTGCCCCGCACGCCCCACTCACCTCTCCACACGTGCACGCGCACGCGGCGACAGCAGGGGGCGCCACGGGCACGCGCGCAGAGGAGACCCCCCCCCCCCCCCCAACATCACGGGAAAAAGTAGACGTCTTTCTGTGTGTCTGTGTTGTGTGTGTGTGTCTCTGTGTGTGTCTGTGTTGTGTGTGTGTCTCTCTGTGTGTCTGTGTTGTGTGTCTTTCTGTGTGTCTCTGTGTCTGTCTCTGTGTGTGTCTGTGTTGTGTGTGTGTCTCTCTCTCTGTGTGTCTCTGTGTGAGTCTCTCTTTGTGTGTGTCTCTGTGTGAGTCTCTCTCTCTCTGTGTCTGTGTGTGAGTCTCTCTCTGTGTGTGTCTCTGTTTGAGTCTCTCTCTCTGTGTGTCTCTGTTTGAGTCTCTCTCTGTGTGTGTATCTGTGTGAGTCTCTCTTTGTGTTGTGTGTCTGTGTGCCTGTGTTGTGTGTGTCTCTCTCCTTGTGCCTGTGTTGTGTGTCTCTCTCTGTGTGTCTCTGTGTGTCTCTGTGCGTGTGTTTCTCTGCTTGTGTGTCTGTCTGTGTGTCTGTGTTGTGTCTCTCTCTCTCTCTCTCTGTGTCTCTGTGTTGTCTCTCTCTGTGTGTGTCTCTCTCTGTGTGTTCTCTCTCTGCTTGTGTGTCTGTCTGTGTGCCTGTGTTGTGTGCCTGTGTGTCTCTCTCTCTCTCTGTGTATCTGTGTGAGTCTCTTTATGTGTTGTGTGTCTGTCTGTGTGTCTGTCTGTGTTGTGTGTCTCTCTGTGTGTGTCTCTGTGTGTTCTCTCTCTGCTTGTGTGTCTGTCTGTGTGTCTGTGTTGTGCACCTGTGTGTGTCTCTCTCTCTCTCTCTGTGTATCTGTGTGAGTTTCTCTCTGCTTGTGTGTCTGTCTGTGTGTCTGTGTTGTGTGTCTCTCTCTCTATGTGTCTCTGTGTGTTCTCGATACCGGGACGAGGGGCTTAGCAGTCACTGGAGCAGAGAGTGCGTGGAGGGGAGTAGAGTGAGATGAGAGGGGAGAGGCAGGAGAGTGCGTGGAGGGGGGTGGAGTGAGATGAGAGGGGAGAGGTAGGAGAGTGCGTGGAGGGGAGTGGAGTGAGATGAGAGGGGAGAGGTAGGAGAGTGCGTGGAGGGGAGTGGAGTGAGATGAGAAGGGAGAGGTAGGAGAGTGCGTGGAGGGGAGTGGAGTGAGATGAGAGGGGAGAGGCAGGAGAGTGCGTGGAGGGGAGTGGAGTGAGATGAGAGGGGAGAGGCAGGAGAGTGCGTGGGGGGGAGTGGAGTGGTAGGAGAGGGGGGAGAGGTAGGAGAGTGCGTGGAGGGGAGTGGAGTGAGATGAGAGGGGAGAGGTAGGAGAGTGCGTGGAGGGGAGTGGAGTGAGATGAGAGGGGAGAGGTAGGAGAGTGCGTGGAGGGGAGTGGAGTGAGATGAGAGGGGAGAGGTAGGAGAGTGCGTGGAGGAGAGTAGAGTGAGATGAGAGGGGAGAGGCAGGAGAGTGCATGGAGGGGAGTGGAGTGAGATGAGAGGGGAGAGGTAGGAGAGTGCGTGGAGGAGAGTAGAGTGAGATGAGAGGGGAGAGGCAGGAGAGTGCGTGGAGGGGAGTGGAGTGAGATGAGAGGGGAGAGGTAGGAGAGTGCGTGGAGGGGAGTGGAGTGAGATGAGAGGGGAGAGGTAGGAGAGTGCGTGGAGGAGAGTAGAGTGAGATGAGAGGGGAGAGGCAGGAGAGTGCGTGGAGGGGAGTGGAGTGAGATGAGAGGGGAGAGGCAGGAGAGTGCGTGGAGGGGAGTGGAGTGAGATGAGTCTAAGAAACTTAATACACACCCGAGGCAATCAATGCAATCAGTGTGTGTAGTCGATGGGTCATATTGTACTCTTTATGATAATTGGCATTGTTCAACTGTGTAATCACACACGTACGCTTACACATCGCTACAAACGCGTATCTAAACACACGCACGCATGCAAAGATAGACAAAGATCCCCCGTATAACCTTTACAGACTGTAGGGGCAAGTGCTGTTAGCGAGCACCAATGAAGACCGGCACGGCACACGAGGGGGTGGGTGGCCAGCACCACGCCCGGCCGCCTTTGTCTCCCCAGTGACACGGTGTTTACACATCGCACCAAGTACTCATTTGAGGCTGAGTCGACCTAGGGGAGGCCCGGGACCGGTTCAGATAATCGTCACTGGGTGTTGGCCGTAAGCGGGAATCGAACCCGGGTCGCCAGGTTCAAACCGCTGCACCACCGCTCCTCCAACGCAGGCACTCACACAGCAGTCGCCGTTCGCCACTATGTGGCGGTGATGCCGCTAAAGAATGGTGCCAGGCTAGGTGCACTTTGAGGCCACGTGAAGTGTGCAGGGCTCGCTGACAGGAGGTCACGGGACAGACCCAGCAGGTGCCATGGGGTTGACCGACTGAGATGACTGGCTGATGCACCACCTGTGCCCCCTATTGTACCAACTTGCTGTGCTTTAGCCACCCGGCGCTCCGCTCGTTGTTGTGAGCGTCGCTCCTCCGCCCTCCGTTGTTGTTGGAGGGCGACTGCCTCCAACTGCCCAGTAGCGTCCTTCACGAGCCTCCTCCACAGAGGCCGATCTTGACACCGCTGGTACCAGTCATCGGCAAGTCCACTCAGCTCCACGTCCTCCTGTACCACATCACCCCATCTCTTCTCTAGCCCGTGCCGCGCCCTCTATCTATCTAGCCCAGGGGTGGGGAACGTCCGGCCCCGCGGGGCGTATGAGTCCCGCGAAATCATTTGGTGTGGCCCTGCCAAGGCAACCGCAGGCTGGGACTCGAAATTCAATAAATCTAGGAGCTGGAAAAGCCGTTGCGAGTAGCAGCAACATCATCAACACCGGCAGCGAACATCACCACACGCCTCACCAAAGAGAAGCAGTTCCAGCCATCGTATTAGGGGGCGAGTTAATTAAACGTTTTACCAAATATAAACGCGCTAATTTTTAAGTTGATCATTTTGCATGGCCCGCCAATGATGTTATCTAAATATCCAAATCGGCCCTTGGCAGAAAAGAAGTTTCCCCACCCCGCTGATCTTGCCGAACAGAAGCTGCTTGGGCATACGGTGACTTGGGAAGCGTGTTCAATGACCCAGCCAAGGCAGCCTCGCCTGCCGGAGGAGCTCACTGGCGGCACCGTTCTCAGATCTTTCAGCCATCGATGAGCTCCTCACACTGTAATCCAGCCTCGTAAAACCCAGGATGGAGTGTAAGCAGGCCACCCGCCCTGAATGCTCGAACCCGGCGCAGATATTTAAATTTGAAGGGCTTCACATTTCGCAAGGATTGCGAAAAGAGGGCACAACTTTGGCCGAGAAGACCCCGTAGCTTCGTGTCAGGCCTGGTAGCTTCCACGCAGCGTTAGGCGGCTGATAAAACATAAACTATGAAATCTTCTTGGTTCTTTCGGTAAAGTCACGTAGAATGGAAATAATAAAATCATGAAAATAAAACATAATACAATAATTCTCACGACGTTTCGGCCACAACGCAAGCAGCCGTCTTCATGTGAAGAACAGGTCTGTCGAGAAGACATTTCAGACTCTGTCGTCTCGACAGACCTGTTCTTCACCTGAGGACGGCTGCTTGCGTTGTGGCCGAAACGTCGTGAGAATTATTTTATTATGTTTTATTTTTATGATTTTATTATTTCCCTACTACGTGACTTTACCGAAAGAACCAAGAAGATGAATCCCTGCAGTCACGAAAGCTTTAAATCGAAACATAAAAATGTTTTATTTGTATTATTTTATTATTTCCATTCTACGTCACTTTACCGAAAGAACCAAGAAGACGAATCCCTGCAGTCACGAAAGCTTTAAATTGAAACATAAAAATGTTTTATTTTTATTATTTTATTATTTCCCTTCTACGTGACTTTACCGAAAGAACAAAGAAGATGAATCCCTGCAGTCACGAAAGAAGCTTTAAATCGAAAACATAAACTTAAAACTTTATTTTACCAAGGTAAGGCCCCACTGAACTACGTAGCTCTATGGCATAAGCGACCTTGTTATCGCAAATGACAGCTCTACGAAGTGGCTTCTCACGTGGACATGTACAGCGGCCAACAACTCTAAACGCGTGACGTTGATTCTAAATGTGGAGGGGAAAAACCGGAGGACCCGGAGAATAACCCACGAGACCACGGGAGAAAGAGACACGCAGACTCTAAATATGCAGGCGTCAGGGTCGGGATTGAACCCACGACCTCCTGTAGACCAGGCGAGGTAGTTAACATCTCCTAGCCACCGTGATGATGATGATGATGAAAGAGAAACACGCAAATTCCAAATATACAGCAGCAGGCGTCAGGGTCGGGATCGAACCCACGACCTCCTGTATACCAGGCGAGGTAGTTAACATCTCCTAGCCACCGTGATGATGATGAGAGAGAGAGACACGCAGACTCTAAATATACAGCAGGCGTCAGGGTCGGGATCGAACCCACGACATCCTGTAGACCAGGCGAGGTAGTTAACATCTCCTAGCCACCGTGATGATGATGAGAGAGAGACACGCAAACTCTAAATATACAGCAGCAGGCGTCAGGGTCGGGATCGAACCCACGACATCCTGTACACCAGGCGAGGTAGTTAACATCTCCTCGCCACCGTGATGAAGATGAGAGAGAGACACGAAAACTCCAAATATACAGCAGCAGGCGTCAGGGTCGGGATTGAACCCACGACCTCCTGTAGACCAGGCGATGTAGTTAGCATCTCCTAGCCACCGTTTCACCCCCCGTAGTATCATCCCGCTGGGCTGATTAGGAACGAGACCTCCGCTCGCCAAGGCGGAGCCGGTCGTGAGCACACTGCCCGGGTCACGGGGAAGCTGTGAGCCACCCTCTCGCAACCACACCGCGTTCACGACTAGTGCGGAGTTGGGGTGGACAGTGGCTGAGTGGGTGAGTGGGTGGGTGAGTGAGTGGGTGAGTGAGTGGCTGAGCGGGTGGGTGAGTGGGTGGGTGGGTGGCTGAGTGGGTGGGTGAGTGAGTGGGTGAGTGAGTGGCTGAGCGAGTGAGTGAGCGAGTGGCTGAGCGGGTGGGTGAGTGGGTTGGTGGGTGAGTGGGTGGGTGAGTAAGTGGGTGGGTGGGTGGGTGAGTGGGTGGGTGGGTGGGTGAGTGGGTGGGTGGGTGAGTGGGTGGGTGGGTGGGTGAGTGGGTGGGTGGGTGGGTGGGTGAGTGGGTGGGTGGGTGAGTGGGTGGGTGAGTGAGTGGGTGGCTGAGTGGGTGGGTGGGTGGTTGAGTGGGTGGGTGAGTGGTTGAGTGGGTGGGTGAGTGGGTGGGTGGG
This sequence comes from Lethenteron reissneri, assembly GCF_015708825.2. Classification (NCBI taxonomy): domain Eukaryota; kingdom Metazoa; phylum Chordata; class Hyperoartia; order Petromyzontiformes; family Petromyzontidae; genus Lethenteron; species Lethenteron reissneri. Next base: position 3,429,046 of record NC_083788.1, on the reverse strand, counting down.
TGGGTGAGTGGGTGAGTGAGTGGGTGAGTGAGTGGGTGGGTGGGTGAGTGGGTGGGTGGGTGAGTGAGTGGGTGGGTAGGTGAGTGGTTGGGTGGGTGGGTGGGTGAGTGGGTGGGTGGGTGGGTGAGTGGGTGAGTGGGTGAGTGGGTGGGTGAGTGGGTGGGTGGGTGAGTGGGTGAGTGGTTGAGTGGGTGAGTGGGTGAGTGGGTGGGTGAGTGAGTGGGTGAGTGGGTGGGTGAGTGGGTGGGTGGCTGAGTGGGTGGGTGGCTGAGTGGGTGGGTGGGGAGCGTTCAATGTCGCAGAAGAACACCGGGCAAGGTGCGTCGTGTCGGTGTGGCTGACGGCGAGGAATTTCGGAAAACGATCCAGAGCCCGAGGCTCGCAGAGCGAGTGGTGGCGGCGATTGTCCGAGCGAGCGAGTGGCTGAGTGAGTGGCTGAGTGGGTGGGTGAGTAAGTGGCTGAGTGGCTGAGTGAGTGGCTGAGTGAGTGGCTGAGTGAGTGGCTGAGTGAGTGGCTGAGCGAGTGGCTGAGTTAGTGGCTGAGTGAGTAGCTGAGTAAGTGGCTGAGTGAGTGGCTGAGTGAGTGGCTGAGTGGGTGGGCGAGTGAGTGGCTGAGTGAGTGGCTGAGTGAGTGGCTGAGCGGCGGGGGGTGAGTCGGTGAGTGGTTGCGTGAATTCTTGAGTGAGTGGGGGATGAGTGAGTGAGTGGGTGAGTGACTGAGAGGGGGAGTTGGTGAGTGGATGAGTGAGTGATTGAGTGAGTGGTTGCGTGACTGCTTGAGTGGGTGGGTGAGTGGGGGATGAGTGAGTGAGTGGGTGAGTTGGCGAGTGAGTGAGAGGGTGGGTGAGTCGGCTAGTGGTTGAGTGAATGCTCGAGTGAGTGAGTGAGTGGATCGGTGAGTGAGTGGTGAAGTGAATCCGCGAGTGAGTGGTTAAGTGAATGCTTAAGTGGGTGGGTGAGTCAGTGAGTGAGTGAGTGAACCGGTGTGGGAGGGTGTCAACTGTGCGCATGACATCATCTTTCAACTGCCTGGACCGCAGGATTGGTCTCGCCGTTTTGGAGAGGCACACACCCCATAGACAGACGCACACAAAGACAAAGATCCCCCGTGTAGCCTCCACGGGCCGCTGCGGTAAGTGCTATTATCGAGCATCTATTAAGGCTAAACGCGCACAGAAATACACACAAACATACAATGCAACGAGATACGATTACGCACACACACACACCCACACAGACATACGCATTCACTGACACAAAGACAGAGGCCCCGTATAGCCTTCACAGGCTTTTGCGGCAAGTGCCTTTAGCGGGTCGCACCTAGAAGGCCGACGTGTGAGTGGGTGGTCATGATCGCCCTGGGCCGCCTTTGTCTCCCCGGTGCCGGTGTTGACACACACCGCACCAGGAGGGGTTGGTGGTCATCGTCACCGGTGGTGGTGGTGGCCGTGAGCGGGATTCGATCTCGTAGCGCAGCGCTCACCACCGCACCACCGCTCCTCCCCACGACACACGCAGACAAAGCCAAAGACCCTCCGTGTAGCCGTCACGGACTTGCCCCGCTAACAGCACTTGGGGCAAGTGCTGTTAGCGGCGCAGCGGACGCGCAGACACGCGCACAGACACACGCAGACACACACAGACACACGCGCACAGACACAGACACACGCAGACACACCTACACACACGCACACACACAGACACACGCAGACACACAACACAGAACACACACACACAGACACACGCAGACACACACAGACACACGCAGACACGCGCACACGCACACAGACACACACAGACACACACAGACACACGCAGACACACACAGACACACCTACACACACGCACACACACACAGACACACGCAGACACACAACACAGCACACACACACAGACACACGCAGACACACACAGACACACGCAGACACACGCACACACACACAGACACACGCAGACACACAACACAGCACACGCAGACACACCTACACACACAATACAGCACACACACAGACACACCTACACACACAACACAGACACACGCAGACACACACAGACACACGCAGACACACCTACACACGCAGGTACACCTACACACACAACACAGACACACACAGACACACGCACACACACAGACACACGCAGACACACCTACACACACAACACAGACACACGCAGATACACCTACACACACAACACAGACACACACAGACACAGCACACACACAGACACACCTACACACACAACACAACACACACGCAGACACACCTACACACGCAGGTACACCTACACACACACAACACAGACACACGCAGACACACCTACACACACAACACAGCACACACAGACACACGTACACACACAACACAGACACACGCAGACACACCTACACACACAACACATACACACACAGACACACCTACACACAGACACAGCACACACGCAGGTACACCTACACACACAACACAGCACACACGCAGACACACCTACACACAACACAGACACACACAAACACACCTACACACACAACACAGACACGCGTACACACAGATACACCTACACACACACAACACAGACACAGCACACAACGCAGACATGAAATATTGTAACCGTAATGCATTAGCGTTACATATAAAACTAATGAATTTATGGCATAATTATTATTGAGCTGATGACGTTCATCGTATACATAATACATTTTTTTTTACCGTGGGGCGTGCGTATATTGAATTGCAGCTATATTATGGACATGAATTAATGATGCCCGCATAGTTCAGCTCGTGTAAATACGTACACTCAAAGATATCTCGTTCGGTGGAGCAAAAGTGCTGTCAGCGGGCTCCAATAAGCCCTTTCTGGAAGATGTTTTTTTAAAATTTAAAGCTTTCGTGACTGCAGGATTCATCTTCTTGGTTCTTTCGCTAAAGTCACGTAGAAGGGAAGTAACAAAATAATAAAAATAAAACATAATAAAATAATATATATTCTATTATTTTATATTTTTTTATTTTATTATATATTATATTATTTTATTATGTTTTATTTTTATTATTTTGTTACTTCCCTTCTACGTGACTTTACCGAAAGAACCAAGAAGATGTTTTTTTTACTGTTTCCCCCCCCACCGCCACTCCTCTGGATGTCTCTGTTCGCGAAACGTCACTTCACAAGATGTTCTTTGCCTCCGAGTCAAGAGCCGCCTCGTGGCTCACAGGGCAACACCGAATAATCGAAACTGCAAAACTGCAAAAAAAAACTTACCGCGCTGAACGCGACAGCGGTAAATACATTTAAGGCTGAGTAGACGTAGGGGAGGTCTGTCGGACAGGTTTCGTGCGTTTGCGTCATGGCCAGGAAATCGAACTTCGGGTCGCCGAGGTGGTGGCGTGGTGCGCTAACCACTGCACCACCGCCCCTCGTATACTGAATATTAACGCAAAGGTGACCCGTGCAGCCTTCACGGACTGTCGGGGCAAGTGCTGACAGCGAGCACCCTCCACGCAGCAAAGACAAAGGTGCCCCGTGTAGCCTTCACGGACTGTCGGGGCAAGTGCTGCTAGCGAGCACCCTCCACGCAGCAAAGACAAAGGTGCCCCGTGTAGCCTTCACGGACTGTCGGGGCAAGTGCTGACAGCGAGCACCCTCCACGCAGCAAAGACAAAGGTGCCCCGTGTAGCCTTCACGGACTGTCGGGGCAAGTGCTGACAGCGAGCACCCTCCACGCAGCAAAGACAAAGGTGCCCCGTGTAGCCTTCACGGACTGTCGGGGCAAGTGCTGACAGCGAGCACCCTCCACGCAGCAAAGACAAAGGTGCTCCGTGTAGCCTTCACGGACTGTCGGGGCAAGTGCTGACAGCGAGCACCCTCCACGCAGCAAAGACAAAGGTGCTCCGTGTAGCCTTCACGGACTGTCGGGGCAAGTGCTGCTTGCGAGCGGCAACCACAACAATCGGCGTCTCCGGCTGGCGCGTTCTCAGCAGCATCAACAAGAACAACAACGAAATTCGTCTGGGGGCAAATTAAAATCGTGGCACGTCTCGCTCTCTCGCTCTCTCTCTCTGTGTGCGTGCGTTCGTGTGGCCCCTGTGATTCACCACCCCGGGGTTTGAACCCGCGAGGATGGATCGTGTCCCAGATGCTCGCACGGATCCGTGAGCTGATCCGAGATCACGAGATCACGAGATCACGATCGGTGAGCTCCTTAACGCCGGATAGAAGGGTAACAAACCAATTATCATATTTTTTTTTACTGGCAAATGAGGTTCCAATGGAGCTTTTCTTTGGTTTTGTTCGGGCGGACAGAGCGGGGCTAAAGTGGCGCGGTACGGCGTTTGTAGAGAAGATGGAGTGATGCAGGGGCGGTTTCTTCATTAGGGCGATTGGGCGACGCACCACCAATGTCATTCAACCACAGAGTCACGCTAGCCGTCACTGTGCCTCTGGATATAGTCCAATCAGCGTCATGTCACGTTCTGTGGAGTACCGCCTCTTTTTGGGCGATTTCACTCCGGCTGAGAATCGCCCCGAGTGGCCCCATAGACTTACATTCAAAGATGTTTTTTTTCGACCGGGGGGCGCTGCAATGCATTCTCTATGGCTTCCGGAAGGGCTCGCCCTAACGTGCTTACGTCATCATACGTAAGCACGTTTCATCCAACAATATAATTTGTCGCCACCTAGTGGAATCTTTAATAAAAGAAACTTGAGTGGTTTGTTTTAATAGTGAGTATAGAAACAAACAAGATGTATTGTAAGAGTCACTTTATTTTTCATTAATATTAAAGAAGTGAAGTTGCCTTTACATGCTTAAGCTGTTAATTGATCCATTGCATGGGTGGACCTTATCCTTATCAATCATCCAGACATTTGCCCCCCCTGAGAGATTTTGCAGGAGCCGCCACTGGAGTGATGTGGTACAGGAGGACGTGGAGCTGAGTGGACTTGCCGGTGACTGGTACCAGCAGTGTCAAGATCGGCCTCTGTAGAGGAGGCTCGTGAAGGACGCTTCTGGGCAGTTGGAGGCAGTCGCCCTCCAACAACAACGGAGGGCGGAGGAGCGACGCTCACAACAACGAGCGGAGCGCCGGGTGGCTAAAGCACAGCAAGTTGGCACAGTAGGGGGCACAGGTGGTGCATCAGCCAGTCGTCTCGGTCGTCTCAGTCAGTCGACCCGTGGCACCTGCTGGGTCTGCCCTGTGACCTCCTGCCAGCGGGCGTTCGACACTTCACGTGGCCTCAACGTGCACCTAGCCTGGCACAAGCGTCGTGGTTGCGTCACCGCCATAGTGGCGAATGGCGGTTGTTGTTGTGTCCACGTATGCGTGAGTGTGTGTATGTACGTGTGTGAGTGTATGTGTGCACATTTGTGTGTACGTGTCTATGTGTGTAGGGAGCGGTGGTGTAGTGGTTAGCGCGCTGCGCTATGAACCCAGCGATACGAGTTCGATTCCCGCTCACGGCCAACACCAGTGACGATTATCTGAACCGGTCCTGGGCCTCCCCTAGGTCGACTCAGCCTCAAATGAGTACCTGGTTCGGTGTGTAAACATCGCCACTAGGAAGACAAAGGCGGCCGGGCGTAGTGCTGGCCACCCACCCCCTCGTGTACCGTTCCGGCCTTCATAGGTGCTCGCTAACAGCACTTGCCCCTACAGTCTGTTAAGGCTATATGGTGGATCTTTATGTGTGTGTGTGTGTGCACGTGTGTGTGTGTGTGCACGTGTGTGTGTGTGTGTACACGTGTGTGTGTGCGGGCACGTGTGTATGTGTGTGTGTGTGCCCGTGTGTGTGTGTATCTGCCAGTCACCCGTATTGTCTGGGGCAGCGGAGTTGACCTCCCTTCACTCAAACTTCACCTCTCCACCCACAACGCCCCGGGTCTGCCCTCTCACCTTCCGTCAGCGAACTGCGAGGCGCACCTAGCCTGGCACGGGCGCCCCGCTCACCATCTCCTTCGCTTCGTTGGCCGCGCTTGAAGGAAGGCCTGGGTTCGATTCGTGGCACGCGTTGACGTTGCAAATCCACGTTTTCTTAATTTTTTTTTTAAATACGTCCCATCAGCTTTGCGCAGTGCGAATTCAAAGCAGCGTCGGACGGAGTTTCCGACCTTCGGATTCATCAGCGGCCGGAACTGGCTCCAGGAAACTCTGCAGATGGTAGCAGTGGGTAGCACAGCAAGCAGGACGCTTGTGTCTGTGCGCAGATCGAGTTGGAGTGGTCACGAACGCGGCCACCCGAGTTCGATTCCCGCTCACGCCCCAACCAACACCGGTGACGATTATTTGGACGGGTCCTGTGCCTCGCCTAGGTCGACTCGGCCTCAAATGAGTACCCGGTGTGATGTGGTCAACATCGTCAATTGGGAGACAAAGGCGGCCGGGAGTGGTGTTGCCCCCCCCCCCCCCCCCATTCGTGTGACATCATAGGTGCTGCTCGCTACTAACAGCACTTGCCCCGCCAGGCTGTTTGCCTCTGTCGTTTTGCCGATTGGGAGCTGTCCCCACGGATTGTGCGTGGGGGTTTCTCCCGGTCGCCCACTGCTCGTGCCACGCAAGGCGACGAACTCACCATTAATTAAAGAGGGGTGAGTCGTGGGGGGAGATTGAACAAACGCGTCAGTGTAGCAGGAACCCTCCTGAACAGGGGTCTTGAGACTCAATGAGGTTTTATTTCAATAATCGGGGTTGTTGTTATTGTTGTTGTCGTTGTGTTTGTTCCTTGTGATCGGCGGGCAGGGCGAATTAAATGTGTCAGGAGGGAGGGGATTAGAGGAGATGGGGATGGATGGAAAGAGATGGGGGAGAGAGAGAGGCAGAGATGGGGAGAGAGATGGGAAGAGATGGGGAGAGAGGGAGTGAGAGAGAGGGGGACATGGGGAGAGAGATGGGGGAGAGAGGCAGAGATGGGGAGAGAGATGGGAAGAGATGGGGAGTGAGGGAGTGAGAGAGAGGGGGACATGGGGAGAGAGATGGGGGAGAGAGGCAGAGATGGGGAGAGAGAGAGGCAGAGATGGGGAGAGAGATGGGAAGAGATGGGGAGAGAGGGAGTGAGAGAGAGGGGGACATGGGGAGAGAGAGGGAGAGATGGGGGAGAGAGATGGGGAGATGGGGAGAGAGATGGGAAGAGATGGGGAGTGAGGGAGTGAGAGAGAGGGGGACATGGGGAGAGAGAGGGAGAGATGGGGGGAGAGAGATGGGGAGATGGGAGAGAGATGGGAAGAGATGGGGAGTGAGGGAGTGAGAGAGAGGGGGACATGGGGAGAGAGAGGGAGAGATGGGGGGAGAGAGATGGGGAGATGGGGAGAGAGATGGGAAGAGATGGGGAGAGAGGGAGTGAGAGAGAGGGGGACATGGGGAGAGAGATGGGGAGATGGGGAGAGAGGGAGTGAGAGAGAGGGGGACATGGGGAGAGAGATGGGGAGATGGGGAGAGAGATGGGAAGAGATGGGGAGAGAGGGAGTGAGAGAGAGGGGGACATGGGGAGAGAGATGGGGAGATGGGGAGAGAGGGAGTGAGAGAGAGGGGGACATGGTGAGAGAGATGGGGAGATGGGGAGAGAGATGGGAAGAGATGGGGAGAGAGGGAGTGAGAGAGAGGGGGACATGGGGAGAGAGATGGGGAGATGGGGAGAGAGGGAGTGAGAGAGAGGGGGGCATGGGGAGAGAGATGGGGGAGAGAGGCAGAGATGGGGAGAGAGATTGGAAGAGATGGGGAGTGAGGGAGTGAGAGAGAGGGGGACATGGGGAGAGAGATGGGGGAGAGAGGCAGAGATGGGGAGAGAGATGGGAAGAGATGGGGAGTGAGGGAGTGAGAGAGAGGGGGACATGGGGAGAGAGATGGGGGAGAGAGGCAGAGATGGGGAGATAGATGGGAAGAGATGGGGAGAGAGGGAGTGAGAGAGAGGGGGACATGGGGAGGAGAGAGGGAGAGATGGGGGGAGAGAGATGGGGAGATGAGGAGAGAGATGGAAGAGATGGGGAGAGAGGGAGTGAGAGAGAGGGGGACATGGGGAGAGAGATGGGGGAGAGAGGCAGAGATGGGGAGATAGATGGGAAGAGATGGGGAGAGAGGGAGTGAGAGAGAGGGGGACATGGGGGAGAGAGATGGGGGAGAGAGGCAGAGATGGGGAGATAGATGGGAAGAGATGGGGAGAGAGGGAGTGAGAGAGAGGGGGACATGGGGAGAGAGAGGGAGAGATGGGGGGAGAGAGATGGGGAGATGAGGAGAGAGATGGGAAGAGATGGGGAGAGAGGGCGTGAGAGAGAGGGGGACATGGGGAGAGAGATGGGGGAGAGAGGCAGAGATGGGGAGATAGATGGGAAGAGATGGGGACGAGAGGGAGTGAGAGAGAGGGGGACATGGGGAGAGAGAGGGAGAGAGATGGGGGAGGGATGGGGAGAGAGATGGGGAGGTATGGGGAGAGAGATGGGGAGTGAAGCAGAGATGGGGAGAGAGATGGGAAGAGAGATGGGGAGAGAGATGGGGAGAGAGATGGGGGAGATGGGGAGAGAGATGGGGAGAGAGATGGGGAGAGAGATGGGGAGAGAGATGGGGAGAGAGATGGGGAGAGAAGAGAGATGGGGAGAGAGATGGGTGAGAGAGATGTGGGAGAGAGATGGAGGAGAGAGATGGAGGTGAGAGATGGGAGAGAGATGGGGAGAGAGATGGGGAGAGAGATGGGAGAGAGATGGTGGGAAACATGGGGAGAGAGATGGGAAGAGATGGGGGAGATGGCGAGAGAGATGGGTAGAGAGATGGGTAGAGAGATGGGTAGAGAGATGGGGAGAGAGATGGGGGAGAGAGATGGGGGAGAGAGATGGGGAGAGAGATGGGGGAGAGAGATGGGAGAGAGATGGGGGAGAGATGGTGGGAAACATGGGGAGAGAGGAGAGATGGGGAGAGATGGGGAGAGAGATGGTGGGAAACATGGGGAGAGAGGAGAGATGGGGAGAGAGATGGGGAGAGAGGAGAGATGGGAGAGAGATGGTGGGAAACATGGGGAGAGAGAAGGAGGGAGGGAGGGAGGGAAGTAGGAAGGGGGGATGGAGAGATGGGGATAGGGGAGGGCAGGAATGGAGGAACTGAGGAGGGGATGTACGGGGGAGGGAAGGAGGGAGATCAGGAGGAGAGGGGGGAGGGGCTGGTGAGGGTAGGAGGGGTGGATGACCACATCAATCGATAACACTGTTCTCCGCTTGGCGAAAGAACACAAGGTGGCCCAAGCCATTGTTTTAGATAGCCACAGCCACACACACACGTGTACACACATACACATGTACACACACACACACGTGTACACACACACACACGTGTACACACATACACATGTACACACACACGTGTACACACATACACATGTACACACACACACGTGTACACATACACATGTATACACACGTGTACACACATACACATGTACACACACACGTGTACACACATACACATGTACACACACACACACGTGTACACACATACACATGTACACACACGTGTACACACATACACATGTACACACACACACGTGTACACACATACACATGTACACACACACGTGTACACACATACACATGTACACCACACACGTGTACACACATACACATGTACACACACACACGTGTACACACATACACATGTACACACACGTGTACACACATACACATGTACACACACACGTGTACACACATACACATGTACACACACACACGTGTACACACATACACGTGTACACACACACGTGTACACACATACACATGTACACACACACACGTGTACACACATACACATGTACACACACACACACGTGTGCACACATACACATGTACACACACACACGTGTGTACACACATACACATGTACACACATACACATGTACACACATACACATGTACACCACAACACGTGTACACACATACACATGTACACACACACGTGTACACACATACACATGTACACACACACGTGTACACACATACACATGTACACACACCACACACACATGCACACACACACACACACGTGTACACACATACACATGTACACACACACACGTGTACACACATACACATGTACACATACATGTACACACACACGTGTACACACATACACATGTACACACACACGTGTACACACATACACATGTACACACACACACGTGTACACCACATACACATGTACACACACACACGTGTACACACATACACATGTACACACACACACACGTGTACACACATACACATGTACACACACACACGTGTACACACATACACATGTACACACCACACACACGTGTACACACATACACATGTACACACACACGTATACACATACACATGTAACACATACACGTGTACACACATACACATGTACACACACACGTGTACACACATACAGATGTACACACACACACCACACACATACACATGTACACACACACACGTGTACACACATACACATGTACACACACACACGTGTACACACATACACATGTACACACCCACACACACGTGTACACACATACACATGTACACGCACACACGTGTACACACAAACACATGTACCACACACACGTGTACACACATACACATGTACACACACACACGTGTACACACATACACATGTACACACACACACACGTGTACACAATACACATGTACACACACTGTACACACATACACATGTACACACACACACGTGTACACACATACACATGTACACACACACGTGTACACAAACACACGTGTACACACATACACACGTGTACACACATACACATGTATACACACACACACGTGTACACACATACACATGTACACACACACGTGTACACACATGCACATGTACACACACACGTGTACACACATACACATGTACACACACACACACACGTGTACACACATTCACATGTACACACACACGTGTACACACATACACATGTACACACACATGTACACACATACACATGTACACACACACCACACACACATACACATGTACACACACATACACATGTACACACACACATGTACACACACACGTGTACACACATACACATGTACACACACACGCGTACACACACACACGTGTACACACATACACGTGTACACACACACACGTGTACACACATACACATGTACACACACACGTGTACACACATACACATGTACACACACACACACGTGTACACACATACACGTGTACACACACACACGTGTACACACATACACATGTAAACACACACGTGTACACACATACACATGTAAACACACACACGTGTACACACATACACATGTACACACACACGTGTACACACATACACATGTACACACACACACACGTGTACACACATACACATGTACACACACACGTGTACACACATACAAATGTACACACACACGTGTACACACATACACATGTACACACACACCACACACACATGCACACACACACACACGTGTACACACATACACATGTACACACACACACGTGTACACACATACACATGTAAACACACACCACACACATATACACATGTACACACACACACACGTGTACACACATACACATGTACACACACGTGTACACACATACACATGTACACACACACACGTGTACACACATACACATGTAAACACACACCACACACATATACACATGTACACACACATGTACATATCATTAAGACAAAGATGCCCCGGATAGTCAACACGGGCTGTTGGGGCAAGTGCTGTCAGCGAGGGGGTGGGTGGCCAGCACCACGCCCGGCCGCCTTTGTCTCCCCAGTGGCGATGTTTTACACGCCGCGCCAGCCACTCATTTACGGCTGAGTCGACCTAGGGGAGGTCGAGGACCGGTCCAAATCGTCGCGAGCGCTATTGTTCGAGAGCGGGAATCGATCTCGGCTAACCACTCCACATGTACACACACATATACATATGTGTACATATGTGTATGTGTGTGTACATGCGTGCACACGTACACAAAGGCACATGTATACACACAGGCTAATGGCACGCGTACACATAAATACGGTGCATGCCGACACAAAGTCAAAGATTGCGGGGGTCTGTGTAGCCTCAACAGACTGTTGGGGCAAGTGCCGTTAACGAGTAGCACCAATGAAGGCCGGCACGGCACACGAGGGGGTGGGGGTGGCCAGCACCACGCCCGGCTGCCTTTGTCTCTCTCAGCGCCGACGTTTTACACTCCACACCAGATGCTCATTCAAGGCTGAGTCGTCCCAGGGGAAGGCCCCAGCACTTGCGTCGCAGTGCGCTAACCACTGCGCCACCGCTCTCCCCAACACACCTTTACATATGCGCACATTCTTTGGCGGCAATTAAAACGCACGCGCGCGATATGCAACCGAGCAAATACTTCTTAACACACAATTCACTCACAAAGACACCCCCCCCCACAACCCCATGTAGCCTTAACAGACTGTAGGGGCATACACACACTGCACACACACCACACACACTGCACACACACACTGCACACACTACACACACACCGCACACACACCGCACACACACACTACACACACACACTACACACACTGCACACACACACTGCACACACACACTACACACACACACTGCACACACACTGCACACACTACACACACACTACACACACACACTGCACACACACTACACACACTACACACACACACACTGCACACACACATCACACACACACCGCACACACACCGCACACACACACACACACTGCACACACACTACACACACTACACACACACACTGCACACACCACACACACTACACACACAAAATACACACACTGCACACACACTGCACACACACTACACACACTACGCACACTACACACACTACACACACACACTGCACACACTCTGCAAACACACACACTACACACACACACTGCACACACACTGCACACACACACTGCACACACACTGCACACACACACATCAGACACACCCAAGTTCACACGCACTACACACACTACACACACACACCACACACACACACTACACACACACTACACACACACACTACACACACACACTACACACACACACTACACACACACACTACACAAACACACTACACACACAGTACACAAACACACTACACACACACACTGCACACACACACCACACACACACACTAGACACACACTACACACACACTACACACACACTACACACACACACTGCACACACACCAGACACACACAAGTTCACACGCACTACACACACTACACACACTACACACACACACTACACACACAGTACACAAACACACTACACACACACACTGCACACACACTACACACACACACTACACAAACACACTACACACACACTACACACACACACTACACACTCACTACACACACACACTACACACACACACTACACACTCACTACACACACACACTACACACACACACTACACACTCACTACACACACACACACTACACACACACACTACACAAACACACTACACACACACTACACACACACACTACACACACACACTACACACACACACTGCACACACACACACCAGACACACACAAGTTCACACGCACTACACACACTACACACACACACTACACACACACACTACACACACACACTACACACACTGCACACACACACACTACACACTACACACACTACACACACACTACACACACACTACACACACACACTGCACACACACACACCAGACACACACAAGTTCACACGCACTACACACACTACACACACTATAAACACACACTACACACACACTACACACACACACTACACACACACACTACACACACACACACTACACACACACACACTACACACACACACTACACACACACACTACACACACTACACACACACACACTACACACACACACACACTACACACACACTACACACACACACACACCACACACACTACACACACACACACACACTACACACACACTACACACACACACTACACACACACACACACCAGACACACGCAAGTTCACACGCACTACACACACTACAAACACACTACACACACACTACACACACTACACACACACACTACACACACACTACACACACTACACACACACACTACACACACACTACACACACACTACACACACTACACACACACACTACACACACACACACACACTACACACACTACACACACACTACACACACACACTACACACACACACTGCACACACACACCAGACACACGCAAGTTCACACGCACTACACACACACTACACACACTACACACACACTACACACTCACTACACACACACACTACACACACACACACTGCACACACACACACACACCAGACACACACAAGTTCACACGCACGCCCCTACCGACATTCAAATGCGCGGGCGACAAAAGCCCGCCAGGTGAGCCCCGCGCGCTGCCCCGGGGGCTCCCCCCGCGTGTGAACGCGCAACGCCCTCGAGCCCGAGGACGCGCCCCGCGTTGCATATGAACACCCGGAGAGAGGCGCACACACACACAGATTCACACACATACACACAGACTCACACATACACACAGACTCACACATACAGACACATACACACAGACACACACACACACAGACTCACACACATACACACAGACTCACACATACAGACACATACACACACAGACACACACACACATAGACACACAAAGACACACACACACAGACAGACACACACAGACACACACAGACACAGGCACACACACAGACACAGACACACACACAGACACACAGACACACATACATACACACGCATATACACACACAGACACACAAAGACACACACACACAGACAGACACACAAACACACACAGACACACGAATACATACAAACACACACAGACACACACACACACAACAACAACAACAACCGCCATTCGCCACTAAGTGGCGGTGACGTCACCACGATGCTTGTGCCAGGCCAAGTGCACCTTGAGGCCACGTGAAGTGTCGAACGCCCGCTGGCAGGAGGTCACGGGGCAGACCCAGGTGCCACGGGTCGACTGACCGAGATGACCGAGATGACTGGCTGATGCACCACCTGTGCCCCCTACTGTACCAACTTGCTGTGCTTTAGCCACCCGGCGCTCCGCTCGTTGTTGTGAGCGTCGCTCCTCCGCCCTCCGTTGTTGTTGGAGGGCGACTGCTTCCAACTGCCCAGTAGCGTCCTTCACGAGCCTCCTCCACTGAGGCCGATCTTGACACCGCTGGTACCAGTCATCGGCAAGTCCACTCAGCTCCACGTCCTCCTGTACCACATCACTCCATCTCTTCTCCAGCCCGTGCCGCGCCCGTCTAGCCCCCTCGATCCGGCCGAACAAAAGCTGTTTAGGCATGCGGTGGCTGGGCATGCGGGCTACATGACCCAGCCAACGCAGCCTTGCCTGCCGGAGGAGCTCACTGATGGGACTTTGTCCAGATCTTTCAAGGATTTGTGAGCTCCTCACACAATCCAGCCTGGTTAAACCCAGGATGGATCGTAGGCAGGCCAGCCTAAATGTTTCCAACCGGCGAAGATGCTCCACTAGGGGGGTCCACGTTTCGCAAGCGTAGAGAAGGGAGGGAATGACCGTGGCCGAGAAGACCTGAAGCTTCGTGCGGAGCGACAGACCAGGTAGCTTCCACACAGCGATACGCAACCGATGAAAAGATATTGCCGCTCGACTGATTCGGAGTGAGACCTCTGCTGATAAACTGGAGCCGGTCATAAGCACACTGCCCAGGTATGGGAAACTCTCCACTCTTTCCACAACTGCCCCATCACTAATTGGGAGTTGTGGGGGTGGAGTGTCCGATGGTACAAAATACCCAGGCAGGTGCTTAGTTTTGGTGGGGCTGATGGTAAGGCCCCACCTCTTAGTGGCACGCTCCAGTCTCAGCAGCAGCGTCTCCAACTCCTCTTCTGAATGAGCAGCTATTACCAAATCATCGGCATACATAACGTGGTTGACCAATAGGGAGCCATCCCTTGATCGCACCCGGGCATCGATCAGCCTCCCATTATATCTGTACCAAATGGAAATTCCCCCGGTACAGCTATTGAAGGCTTCACGAACTACGCGGTCAAAATAGATGTTAAATAATGTGGGAGCCAGAGGACATCCCTGTCGCACCCCAAGGTGTACAGGGAAAGGCTCCGACTCCCGGCCACGTAGTTTTACCCGGGCCCGCTCACCATCATGAAGGTCCTTAATGATCGTGAGCAGAGGGTCAGGGACTCCGAAAGCACGAAGAACAACCCAGAGCCCAGTCCTACTGATGGTATCATAGGCCTTGACCAGGTCAATAAAGCAGAGATGTAGGTCTTTTTGGAATTCCCTACACCTCTGCTGTAGCAGACGGACAGAAAACATGGCATCTGTGCAGGACCGCCCTTTCCTGAAACCGCATTGGGGCTCCGCAAGCCCCTCCTCAGCGTGCCTAGCAAGGCGATGTTGGATAATCCTTGCCAGGACCTTACCCGGCACACTGAGGAGTGAGATGCCCCTGTAGTTGTTACAGTCGGTACGGTCCCCCTTCTTTAAGAGGGGGACCACCAGGGCATCCTTCCAGTCCTGCGGAACCCGTCCAGTGGTCCAGACTGTTGTTATGATGTCATATAGGGCAGTCTGTGCACAAACGCCACCCTCCCTCAGCATTTCGCTTGGGAGATCATCTCTGCCCGGTGCCTTCCCTGGTCTCAGACTCCGGATCGCCCTCAGTACTTCCTCAACAGCTGGCACCTCAGCCAGCCACTCACAGGGGGTGACCTCTTCCAATATTTGAGGCACCGCAGCCTCAGCAGGGTTATCACCACTTTGTGCCATGATGTTTTCCTGGCTGAGAGAATTTCCCTCCCCCAGGACCTCACAGAAATGCTCAGCAAATCTGCAAACCTGTTCCTGGGGGTCGGAGATTGGAT
>NC_083788.1:3407107-3409607 GCF_015708825.2 Lethenteron reissneri | reverse complement strand
ACCCATAGGTGGCAGCCAACTCAAGCCAGAGGACGAGAGGACTCTAGCCGCCACGCATATAAAGGATTTAGAGTGAAAAACTTTGTTTTTACGGGTTAATTTTTTGTTGCATTGCTAAGGAGTGGTCTGGTACGGAAGAGACGCAACGCACGGCGGGACGGATATCGAATGACCATTCAGTCGTGCAGACCACTAGCCGCGGACGATGGTGACTTAGGGCTGAGTCGACCTAGGGGGGGGGGGAGATCGGCACGATCAACACCGTTTCAGATGTGCGCCGTCACGAACGCGCGCGTCAGACAAAGACAAAGATGCCCCCCACCCCCAACACCAATAGCCTTCACGGACTATCGGGGCAAGTGCAGTTACACCCACTGGTGGAGCGTGTTGGGTGAGCGGTGAGGTCGACTCAGTCCCACGTCCCAGCCGCCCGTGTCTCCCCCCCCACCCCCCCCACCGTGAGTCTTAGTGCTACTGGCAGCATTCGTCGTGGCCCAGGGTCACGTTTAAATACAAATTCGCGACTCGGGCGGATGTGAGCGGTGACCAGGATTCGAACCGAGACGGGCGGGTTCAAAGCGTCATCAGCGGACCGCGGCGAGATCAATTAAACACGTGCACGCGCACGCACGCGCACGCACGCGCGCGCACAAAGACAAAGCTAAAGGTGCCCCGTATAGCCTGCAACAGAATTCTTTTGGAGGGGGGGCAAGTGCCGTTCGCGAGCACCTGCGAAGGGCGGGTGGGCCAGCGATGTTTACTACACGCCGCGCCAAGTACTCATTTGAGGCCGAGTCGACCTAGGGGAGGCACGGGGGGTAATTCTAGATTTGAAGCTTTCGTGACCGCAACGATTTATACTCTCGGTGCTTTCGGTAAAGTGACCACGTAGGTAAAAAAAAAAATTGTAAATTAAAATTAATAAAAATAAAACAATAACATGACGTCGTAATTTTATTGTTTTATTTTTAACAAATTTTTATTTCATTTTTTTTTACCTACGTGGTGACTTTACCGAAAGAACTAAGAGTACGGGAGGGGGGGGGGGGTAATCTTCACCGGTGTTGAGTGCCGTGCAGCGGGAATCGAAAGCGGCTTGCGCTAACCACTGCGCCACCGTTCAACCAATAATTCTATTCTACACGCGCGCGTTGTCTCTGCCCCTCGCTACGATATGAACATCAGCGGTGCTGGGGGGACACAAAGGGGGCCGGGGGTGCTTCTCGCCACGCACCGACCGCTCGCTTGCCCTGTTGGCTGGGGGGGGGGGGGTGCCCGCCGTAGAGCACTTGCCCCAACACACCGGGGAGGCTCTCCGGGAGAGCTGTGCCTTTTGTGGCTGAGAGCGCGCACGAGAAAGTGATTTGACCTCTGTGTGTGTTGAGGGTTAGGCGGGGGGGGGGGTTTGTGCGTGTGCGTGTGTGGATGTGTGTGTGTGTGGATGTGTGTGTGTGTTGAGGGTTAGGCGGGGGGGGGGTTTGTGCGTGTGCGTGTGTGGATGTGTGTGTGGATATGTGTGTGTGTGTGGATGTGTGTGTGTGTGGATGTGTGTGTGTGTGCGTGTGGATGTGTGTGTGTGGATGTGTGTGTGTGTGTGGATGTGTGTGTGTGTGGATGTGTGTGTGTGCGTGTGTGTGCGTGTGTGTGTGTGTATGTGTGTGTGTGTGCGTGTGGATGTGTGTGTGTGGATGTGTGTGTGTGCGTGTGTGTGGATGTGTGTGTGGATGTGTGTGTGTGTGTTGATGTGTGTGTGCGTGTGTGTGTGGATGTGCGTGTGTGTGTGGATGTGTGTGTGCGTGTATGTGTGGATGTGTGTGTATGTGTGTGTGGATGTGTGTGTATGTGTGTGTGTGCGTGTGGATGTGTGTGTGGATGTGTGTGTGTGCGTGTGTGTGGATGTGTGTGTGGATGTGTGTGTGTGTGTTGATGTGTGTGTGCGTGTGTGTGTGGATGTGCGTGTGTGTGTGGATGTGTGTGTGCGTGTATGTGTGGATGTGTGTGTATGTGTGTGTGGATGTGTGTGTATGTGTGTGTGTGTGCGTGTGGATGTGTGTGTGTGGATGTGGTGTGGATGTGCGTGCGTGTGTGTGGATGTGTGTGTGTGGATGTGTGTGTTTGTGGATGTGTGTGTGTGGATGTGCGTGTGTGTGATGTGTGTGTGTGATGTGTGTGTGTGATATGTGTGTGTGCGTGTGTGCGTGCGTGTGTGTATAGATGTGCGTGTGTGTGTGGATGTGTGTGTGCGTGTGTGTGGATGTGTGCGTGTGTGTGTGGATGTGCGTGTGTGTGTGGATGTGTGTGTGCGTGTGTGTGTGGATGTGTGCATGTGTGTGTGGATGTTAGTGTGTGTGTGGATGTTAGTGTGTGTGTGGATGTGTGTGTGCGTGTGTGTGGATGTTAGTGTGTGTGTGGATGTTAGTGTGTGTGTGGACGTGTGTGTGTGTGGATGTGTGTGTGTGGATGTGTGTGTGCGTGTGTGTGTGGATGTGCGTGTGTGTGT
>NC_083788.1:3349607-3402107 GCF_015708825.2 Lethenteron reissneri | reverse complement strand
AACGGAGGGCGGAGGAGCGACGCTCACAACAACGAGCGGAGCGCCGGGTGGCTAAAGCACAGCAAGTTGGCACAGTAGGGGGCACAGGTGGTGCATCAGCCAGTCATCTCGGTCATCTCGGTCAGTCGACCAGTGGCACCTGGGTCTGCCCCGTGACCTCCTGCCAGCGGGCTTTCGACACTTCACGTGGCCTCAAGGTGCACTTGGCCTGGCACAAGCATCGTGGCATCGTGGTGACGTCACCGCCACTTAGTGGCGAATGGCGGTTGTTGTTGTTGTATTTGCGTGTGTGGGTGTGTGTGTATGGGTGTGTGTATGGGGGTGTGGGTGTGTGGCTGTGTGTGTGGGGGTGTGTGTGGGTGGGTGTGTAGGGGTGTGTGTGCGGTCATTCCCTCTCTTCTCTACGCTTGCGAAACGTGGACCCCCCTAATGGAGCATCTTCGCCGGTTGGAAACATTTAGGCTGGCCTGCCTACGATCCATCCTGGGTTTAACCAGGCTGGATTGTGTGAGGAGCTCACAAATCCTTGAAAAATCTGGGCAAAGTCCCTTCGGTGAGCTCCTCCGGCAGGCAAGGCTGCGTTGGCTGGGTCATGTAGCCCGCATGCCCAGCCACCGCATGCCTAAACAGCTTTTGTTCGGCAGGATCGAGGGGGCTAAACGGGCGCGGCACAGGCTAGAGAAGAGATGGAGTGATGTGGTACAGGAGGACGTGGAGCTGAGTGGACTTGCCGATGACTGGTACCAGCGGTGTCAAGATCGGCCTCAGTGGAGGAGGCTCGTGAAGGACGCTACTGGGCAGTTGGAGGCAGTCGCCCTCCAGCAACAGAGGAACGACGCTCACAACAACGAGCGGATCGCCGGGTGGATAAAGCACAGTGGGGGGGGGGGGGGGGCACAGGCGGTGCATCGGCCCAGTCGTCTCGGTCAGTCAACCCGTGGCACCTGCTGGGTCTGTCCCGTGACCACCTCCTCCTGCACCTAGCCTGGCACAGCAGTCAACCCGTGGCACCTGCTGGGTCTGTCCCGTGACCACCTGCTCCTGCACCTAGCCTGGCACAGCAGTCAACCCGTGGCACCTGCTGGGTCTGTCCCGTGACCACCTCCTCCTGCACCTAGCCTGGCACAGCAGTCAACCCGTGGCACCTGCTGGGTCTGTCCCGTGACTACCTCCTCCTGCACCTAGCCTGGCACAGCAGTCAACCCGTGGCACCAGCTGGGTCTGTCCCGTGACCACCTCCTCCTGCACCTAGCCTGGCACAGCAGTCAACCCGTGGCACCTGCTGGATCTGTCCCGTGACCACCTCCTCCTGCACCTAGCCTGGCACAGCAGTCAACCCGTGGCACATGCTGGCTCTGTCACGTGACCTCCTGCCAGCAGCGAGCCTTGCGATGCTTCATGTGTTCGCTTAGTGCACCTAGCCTGGCACAAGCGCCGTAAGGACGTCACCGCCACTTCGTGGTAAACATCGGTTGTTGTGTTGGTTGTTGTTTGGGTTAGTGACCGTGTGTACGCGTGTGTGTGTGAGTGTGTAAACGCGTGTGTGTGTGTACGTGTGTGTGTGTGTGTAAACGCGTGTGTGTGTGTGTACGTGTGTGTGTGTGTAAACGCGTGTGTGTGTATGTGGATACGCGTGTGTGTGTGAGTGTGTAAACGCGTGTGTGTGTGTGTACGTATGTGTGTGTATTTGTAAACGCGTGTGTGTGTGTATGTGGATACGCGTGTGTGTGTAAACATGTGAGTGTGTAAACGCGCGTGTGTGTGTGTGTATGTGGATATGCGTGTGTGTGTGTGTGTGTAAACGTATGTGTGTGTAAACGCGCGCGTGTGTGTGTACGTGTGTGTGTGTGAGTAAACGTGTGTGTGTGAGTGTGTAAACGCGTGTGTGTGTGTACGTGTGTGTGTGTACGTGTGTGTGTAAACGTGTGTGTGTGTAAACGCGCGTGTGTGTGAGTGTGTAAACGCGTGTGAGTAAACGCGTGTGTGGGTGAGTGTGTAAACGCGTGTGTGTGAGTGTGTAAACGCGTGTGTGTGAGTGTGTGTACGGGCGCGTGTGAGTGCATGTGGATATGCGTGTGTGTGTGAGTGTGTAAACGCGTGTGTGTGGGTGAGTAAACGCATGTGTGTGTGAGTGAGTAAACGCGTGTGTGTGTGTAAACGCGTGTGTGTGAGTGTGTAAACGCGTGTGTGGGTGAGTGTGTACGCGTGTGTGTGAGTGTGTAAACGCGTGTGTGTGTGTGTAAACGCGTGTGTGTGAGTGTGTAAACGCGTGTGTGTGGGTGAGTGTGTACGCGTGTGTGTGTGGGTGAGTAAACGCGCGTGTGTGTGAGTGTGTAAACGCGTGTGTGTGTGTGTGTGTAAACGCGTGTGTGTGTGAGTGTTTAAACGCGTGTGTGTGTGTAAACTCGTGTGTGTGAGTGTGTAAACGCGTGTGTGTGGGTGAGTAAACGCGTGTGTGTGTGTAAACGCGTGTGTGTGTGTAAACGCGTGTGTGTGTGGGTGAGTAAACGCGTGTGTGTGTGTAAACGCGTGTGTGTGTAAACGCGTGTGTGTGTGGGTGAGTAAACACGTGTGAGTGTGTAAACGCGTGTGTGTGTGGGTGAGTAAACGCGTGTGAGTGTGTAAACGCGTGTGTGTGGGAGAGTGTGTACGCGTGTGTGTTTCTGGTTGAGTGTATGTGTATGCGCGCGTGTGTATTGCGTTGCTGTGTGGGTGAGTGTGTGTGTATATGCGTGTGCGTGTGTGTTTGGTTGAGTGTATGTGTATATGCGTGTGTGTGTGTGTATATGTGTGTGTGGGGGTATTCTTTGTCTTTGTATATGCGTGGGTGTGGTGCGGGTGAGTGAGTGTGTGTTTGTAGGGAGCGGTGGTGCAGCGGTTAGCGCCGTTGCACTATTTACCGCTCACGGACCACATCTGAACGGGGACTGGAGCCTCCCCCTAGGTGGACTCAGCCTCAAATGAGTACCTGGTGCGGTGTGTTAAAAATAAAACCCCATCGCCATTGGGGAGACAAAGGCGGCCGGCCTTCATAGGTGCTGCTCGCTAACAGCACTTGCCCCGACAGTCTCTAGAGGCTACACGGGGGACCTCTACAACACTCACAGGGGAGCGCTCCCATCTGCTCGTTCGTGACCAAGTGACGTTCCAAGAGGAGACGGTCACCGATTCCCTGGTCGCTTACCGAAACCGGTTCGCCGATTCGAGGAAACGGTTACCGGTTAGCGTTTTGACAAACCCGAGTCTGAAGCGTGCGCCGTGCGGTCCTCCATCGGTGCTGCTTTCGCGAACAGCACTTGCGCTCAATGCCCGTGGAGCCTGTGCGGGCGGGGGATCTTTTGTCTTTGTGGGTGGGAGAGTGGGTGAGTGGGAGGGTGAGTGGGAGGGTGAGTGAGAGGGTGAGTGGGTGAGTGAGTGGGTGAGTGAGTGGGTGAGTGGGTGAGTGGGTGAGGGGGTGAGTGGGTGAGGGGGTGTGGGAGAGTGAGTGGGTGGGAGAGTGAGTGGGTGGGAAAGTGAGTGGGTGGGTGGGAGAGTGAGTGGGTGGGTGGGTGTGTGGGTGAGTTGGTGGGTGAGTGGGTGGGTGGGTGGGAGAGTGAGTGGGTGGGAGAGTGAGTGGGTGGGTGAGTTGGTGGGTGAGTGGGTGGGTGGGAGAGTGAGTGGGTGGGTGGGAGAGTGGGAGAGTGAGTGGGTGGGAGAGTGGGAGAGTGGGTGAGTGGGAGAGTGAGTGGGTGGGGTGGGAGAGTGAGTGGGTGGGAGAGTGGGAGAGTGGGTGAGTGGGAGAGTGAGTGGGTGGGGTGGGAGAGTGAGTGGGTGGGAGAGTGAGTGGGTGGGAGAGTGGGAGAGTGAGTGGGTGGGGTGGGAGAGTGAGTGAGTGGGTGGGAGAGTGAGTGGGGTGGGAGAGTGAGTGGGTGGGGTGGGAGAGTGAGTGGCTGGGCGGGAGAGTGAGTGGGTGGGAGGGTGGGAGAGTGAGTGGGTGGGGAGAGTGAGTGGGTGGGTGGGAGAGTGAGTGGGTGGGTGGGAGAGTGAGTGAGTGGGAGAGTGAGTGGGTGGGAGAGTGAGTGGGTGGGTGAGTGGGTGGGTGAGTGATAGAGTGGGGTGGGAGAGTGAGTGGGTGGGAGAGTGAGTGGGTGGGAGAGTGGGTGGGTGGGTGGGAGAGTGAGTGGGTGGGAGAGTGAGTGGGTGGGAGGGTGGGAGATTGGGTGAGTGGGTGAGTGGGTGAGTGGGTGAGTGGGAGAGTGAGTGGGTGGGAGAGTGGGTGGGTGGGAGAGTGGGTGAGTGGGAGAGTGAGTGGGTGGGAGAGTGGGTGGGTGGGTGATAGAGTGGGGTGGGAGAGTGAGTGGGTGAGTGGGTGGGTGGGTGGGAGAGTGGGTGGGTGGGTGGGAGAGTGAGTGGGTGGGAGAGTGAGTGGGTGGGAGGGTGGGAGATTGGGTGAGTGGGTGAGTGGGTGAGTGGGTGAGTGGGAGAGTGAGTGGGTGGGAGAGTGGGTGGGTGGGAGAGTGGGTGAGTGGGAGAGTGAGTGGGTGGGAGAGTGGGTGGGTGGGAGAGTGGGAGATTGGGTGAGTGGGTGAGTGGGTGAGTGGGTGAGTGGGAGAGTGAGTGGGTGGGAGAGTGAGTGGGTGGGAGGGTGGGAGATTGGGTGAGTGGGTGAGTGGGTGAGTGGGTGAGTGGGAGAGTGAGTGGGTGGGAGAGTGGGTGGGTGGGAGAGTGGGTGAGTGGGAGAGTGGGTGAGTGGGAGAGTGGGTGAGTGGGTGAGTGGGTGAGTGGGTGGGAGATTGGGTGAGTGGGTGAGTGGGTGAGTGGGTGAGTGGGTGAGTGGGAGAGTGAGTGGGTGGGAGAGTGAGTGGGTGGGAGGGTGGGAGATTGGGTGAGTGGGTGAGTGGGTGAGTGGGTGAGTGGGAGAGTGAGTGGGTGGGAGAGTGGGTGGGTGGGAGAGTGGGTGAGTGGGAGAGTGGGTGAGTGGGAGAGTGGGAGAGTGAGTGGGTGGGAGAGTGGGTGGGTGGGAGAGTGGGTGAGTGGGAGAGTGAGTGGGTGGGAGAGTGAGTGGGTGGGAGGGTGGGAGATTGGGTGAGTGGGAGAGTGAGTGGGTGGGAGAGTGGGTGGGTGGGTGATAGAGTGGGGTGGGAGAGTGGGTGGGTGGGAGAGTGGGTGGGTGGGAGAGTGGGTGGGTGGGAGAGTGGGTGAGTGGGAGAGTGAGTGGGTGGGAGAGTGGGTGGGTGGGTGATAGAGTGGGGTGGGAGAGTGGGTGGGTGGGAGAGTGGGTGGGTGGGAGAGTGAGTGGGTGAGTGGGTGGGTGGGAGAATGGGTGGGTGAGAGTATGGGACAGGATGGAGGGAGGGTGGGGGGAGAGAAGTGTGTGGGGGGGGGGAGAGTGGGTGGGTGGGTGAGGGTATGGGACGGGATGGAGGATGGGTGGGTGGGTGTGGGGAGAGAGGTGGGGGCTGGGTGGTTGTGGGGGGGTCAGGAATCGCTGCCGATGCCTTCGACTTCACTCACAAGCAGTGCACGGTACTTGCAGGACACCACCACCACCACTACTCACCACCACCACCACCACCACCACCACCACCACCACCACAACTCACCCCGACGACTCACCACCACCACCACCACCACCCCCCTCGACGACTCACCGCAGGACTCACTCACCGGGCAGGTGAGACGCAAGAGGATAACAACGTGAGCCCGTGTGCCTCTTACTCACCAACACTGCAAACACACACGCACACACACATCTACACATGTGTAGTGTCAACACGGACGGTGCGTTATAGCGTGCGCGTGTGTGTTGTGTGTGTGTCATGTGTGTGTCATGTGTACTGCACACACACACACTCACATATTTGTTCTGTGTATGCCAGGCATGTGTGTGTACTGTGTCTGTATTATTGTGCTGTGTGTGTACTGTGTATGTATTATTGCACTGTGTGTGTGTGTTGTGTGTGTACTGTGTATGTATTATTGTGCTGTGTGTGTGTGATGTGTGTGTACTGTGTATGTATTATTGTACTGTGTGTTGTATGTGTACTGTGTATGTATTATTGTATTGTGTGTGTGTTGTGTGTGTACTGTGTATGTATTATTGTACTGTGTGTGTTGTGTGTGTACTGTGTCTGTATTATTGTGCTGTGTGTGTGTACTGTGTATGTATTATTGTATTGTGTGTGTGATGTGTGTGTACTGTGTATGTATTATTGTATTGTGTGTGTGTGATGTGTGTGTACTGTGTATGTATTATTGTACTGTGTGTTGTATGTGTACTGTGTATGTATTATTGTGCTGTGTGTGCGTGCTCTGTGTGTGTACTGTGTATGTATTATTGTATTGTGTGTGTGTGATGTGTGTGTACTGT
Organism: Lethenteron reissneri; assembly: GCF_015708825.2. NCBI lineage: Eukaryota > Metazoa > Chordata > Hyperoartia > Petromyzontiformes > Petromyzontidae > Lethenteron > Lethenteron reissneri. Next base: position 3,395,758 of record NC_083788.1, on the reverse strand, counting down.
GTCTGTATTATTGTACTGTGTTTGTTGTGTGTACTGTGTATGTATTATTGTACTGTGTGCTGTGTGTGTACTGTGTGTGTATTATTGTGCTGTGTGTTGTGTGTGTACTGTGTATGTATTATTGTGCTGTGTGTGTGCTGTGTGTGTACTGTGTATGTATTATTGTGCTGTGTGTGCTGTGTGTACTGTGTGTACTGTGTATGTATTATTGTGCTGTGTGTGCTGTGTGTACTGTGTGTACTATGTATGTATTATTGTACTGTGTGTTGTGTGTGTACTGTGTATGTATTATTGTACTGTGTGTTGTGTGTGTACTGTGTATGTATTATTGTACTGTGTGTTGTGTGTGTACTGTGTATGTATTATTGTACTGTGTGTGTGTGTTGTGTGTGTGCTGTGTGTGTATTATTGTACTGTGTGTTGTGTGTGTACTGTGTATGTATTAGTGTGCTGTGTGTGTACTGTGTATATATTTTTGTATTGTGTGTCTGTTGTGTGTGTGTACTGTGTATGTATTATTGTGCTGTGTGTGTGTACTGTGTATGTATTATTGTACTGTGTGTATGTGTTGCACGTGTACTGTGTATGTATTATTGTAATGTGTGTGTGCTGTGTGTGTACTGTGTATGTATTATTGCACTGTGTGTTGTGTGTGTACTGTGTATGTATTATTGTGCTGTGTGTACTGTGTATGTATTATTGTACTGTGTGTGTACTGTGTGTGTATTTTTGTGCTGTGTGTGTGTGCTGTGTGTACTGTGTGTGTATTATTGTACTGTGTGTGTGTTGTGTGTGTACTGTGTGTGTATTATTGTACTGTGTGTTGTGTGTGTATGGTGTATGTATTATTGTACTTTGTGTTGTGTGTGTACTGTGTGTGTATTATTGTACTGTGTGTTGTGTGTGTACTGTGTATGTATTATTATGCTGTGTGTGCTGTGTGTGTACTGTGTATGTATTATTGTACTGTGTGTGTACTGTGTATGTATTATTGTACTGTGTGTTGTGTGTGTACTGTGTATGTATTATTGTACTGTGTGTTGTGTGTGTACTGTGTATGTATTATTGTACTGTGTGTTGTGTGTGTACTGTGTATGTATTATTGTACTGTGTGTTGTGTGTGTACTGTGTATGTATTATTGTACTGTGTGTTGTGTGTGTACTATGTATGTATTATTGTACTGTGTGTTGTGTGTGTACTGTGTATGTATTATTGTACTGTGTGTTGTGTGTGTACTGTGTATGTATTATTGTACTGTGTGTGTGTTGTGTGTGTACTGTGTATGTATTATTGTAATGTGTGTGTGTTGTGTGTGTACTGTGTGTGTATTATTGTGCCGTGTGTGTGTTGTGTGTGTACTATGTATGTATTATTGTACTGTGTGTTGTGTGTGTACTGTGTATGTATTATTGTAATGTGTGCGTGTTGTGTGTGTACTATGTATGTATTATTGTACTGTGTGTTGTGTGTGTACTGTGTATGTATTATTGTACTGTGTGTTGTGTGTGTACTGTGTATGTATTATTGTACTGTGTGTTGTGTGTGTACTGTGTATGTATTATTGTACTGTGTGTTGTGTGTGTACGATGTATGTATTATTGTACTGTGTGTTGTGTGTGTACGATGTATGTATTATTGTACTGTGTGTGTGTTGTGTGTGTACGGTGTACGTATTATTGTACTGTGTGTTGTGTGTGTACGATGTATGTATTATTGTACTGTGTGTTGTGTGTATTATTGTGCTGTGTGTGTGTGTGTGGTGTGTACTGTGTATGTATTATTGTAGTGTGTGTGTATGGTGTATGTATTATTGTACTGTGTGTGTTGTGTGTGTACTGTGTATGTATTATTGTACTGCGTGTGTGTGTTGTGTGTGTACGATGTATGTATTATTGTACTGTGTGTATGTATTGTACGTGTACTGAGTGCGCGTGCGTGTGTACATAGTAGTCCACGCATTGTATGTCATACACGTACACACACGTGCACACATGTACACACACGTGCACACACGTGCACACGTGTACACACATGTGCACACACGTACACAGGTGCACACACGTACACACACGTACACACACGTGTGCATGGTAAGTACATTGCATGTACACACACGCGTGGCACTCCGTGGTACAATCAACCTCCCCGCTCGGCGTTCGTCAACGTGACAGCAACGTCCACTGCTAGCGTGCTCGGTCCACTGCTCGATGAAATACTGCTCCCCCCACCTCGACCCAGCCACCACCACCACCACCTCTTCATCACCACCACCACCACCACCACCACTTCATCACCATCATCATCATCATCCTGGCACGCTCCATTCCACCCCCGAGCAACTCCTGAACACGAATCCGACTGAGAGCGCTCCATCTCTCGCATCTCGTTTACGCGTTTTCGTTGCACGGCTGCTAGTCCGCTAGTCCGCTAGTTATAGATATATAGTTTATATAAATATTGTATATTTATTGTATGTATTCATTTACGTGCATTTGCCTGCTGTGTTACAACGTCGGCTAGCATCGTCGTGGCTATTGCAGTGTGGTACGCGTGGGCATCGTTGTGATGCCATGCCTGTCAACAACCCCTTTTCTTGGTTCTTTCGGTAAAGTCACGTAGAAGGGAAGCAATAAAATAATAAAAAGATAAAACATAATAAAATACAATTCTCACGACGTTTCGGCCACAACGCAAGCAGCCGTCCTCAGGTGAAGAACAGGTCTGTCTTTCCGACAGTCTTTCCGACAGCGCTGTTCTTCACCTGAGGACGGCTGCTTGCGTTGTGGCCGAAACGTCGTGAGAATTTTATCTTATTATGTTTAATTTTTATTATTTTATTACTTCCCTTCTACGTGACTTTACCGAAAGAACCAAGAAGATGAATCGCTGCAGTCACGAATGAAGCTTTAAATCGAAATCTGTCAAACCCCCTTGTCATTGCCCTACCTTCTCACAGACGAACCTTATTGATCACCCCCCTGTCGTGCCCCCCTTTTAAATCTCAGCGTTCATCCTACAAGGAGCGGAACACGTGGACACCATTCTCGTGTTGGGGGCTTTAATTTTTTTTCTCCGCCCGTATCGAAACGTCCGTAACGCCGCGCGGAGCTGAAATCTCGATTTGGCTGCAGCAAGAATTACGATGCGAACCTTCTGGGATTGACAACGATGAGATGATGTTGGTTGTGTGCTGGTGGTGATGGTGGTGTGGTGGTGGTGTTGAGCGTGGCACGCTGTTACCGTGCGGTAAATATTCGTCATCTACAACGCTATACACATATACTACGATATTGATCTATGTATATATATATATGTGTGCGTGCGTGTGTGCGATTGTAAATTACTCACCGGTCACGATGTCTCTCCTGCTACTGCTTTTGCAGTGATGCGCATTGCAGAATCAATAACAACAACAACAACAACAACAACAACCTCGAGTGGCTTTAACAAGTAATACAAATATGCGGTAGACCAACGTTTCGGGGCAAACAGCTCTTCTTCGTAGCCCTGTTGTGTGTGTTCGTATCTCGTGTGGCTTTAAGCCGGTGGAGCTGCGTGCGTGCGTGCGTGTCACGTCTCTCAGCATTGAAGAACATTAAAGTGCCGTTGATTGAAGGTGGACAATTGCTTCAGCATGGAGCCAAATATTGGTAGGCAATATCAGTAAGCGATACTAGTGTACGATCTTGGTGTGTCTGTCTGTCTGTGTCTGTCTGTGTGTCTGTGTGTGTGTGTCTCCGTGTCTGTGTTTGATCTATCTGTTAAATGTAGCGATCTTTGTAAGAACTTGAATCAACCAGATAGAGTGTTGACTGTTGTGTTAGCCGACTCTCTGTGTTGTATTGTTTACTAGGGTTGTTTTCTCTGTCATTTGTAACTGATGATGATGATGATGATTTGCTTGTGTTGCAATCGAAACGTCGTGTGCTATTATTTGTAATTTATTATTTTATATTTCTATGAGACTAAACAGTGATTGCTGCAGTAACGAAAGCGCCAAATCAAGTTTGTACGATATTAGTTTACAATATCAGTAAACAATATGAGTGATATTATTTTACAATATTAGTTTACAATATCAGTAAACAATATGATTGATATTAGTATACAATATTAGTTTACAATATCAGTAAACAATATGAATGTACGATATTAGTTTACAATATCAGTATACAATATCAGTATAAAATAGTATACAATATTCGTATATACAATACAATATCAATATACAATGTTACACTATGTATTGCAATTATACGTTTACGTTAATTGTATTTTTGGGCCTATTACATAGTTATACACGAACGGCTATAAGTGTGTAATGCGTATCGCGTAATGTTTTATATTAATTACGTTTCACGCGTTGTGAGATCAGCATAGAATCCGTGTCAGTTGATCAACAATTGCATTTCGTTATATTACAACACACACATTTAGTTTCGTTCGGTATTACATCGTACGAGACAATAACACCGTATTCTTGGTTCTTTCGGTAAAGTCACGTAGAAGGGAAATAATAAAGCAATAAAAATATAAAACAATAAAAATTCTCACGACGTTTCGGCTGAAATCCACAGCAAGAAAATTTGAAATTTTCGAAAAAAAATTCTTGCCGTGGATTTCAGTCGAAACGCCGTGAGAATTTTTCTTGTTTTACATTTCCATCATTTTCTAATTTCCCTTCTACGTGAATTTACCGAAAGAACCAACAATATGAGAATCCCTGCAGTCACGAAAGTTTTAAATCAAAGTACAATCACACTACACGGGCATTGTATCGTACCATACAATTGTATTGCAAACGCAGTCATGGCATAGATGTATTACATTACAATGGGCATGTATCATGACTCAAATGCATTACATTGTTCTATGCACGCGTTATATGATGCATTCATTTCATTTGACTATGCACGTATTAGATCACACGTTGTACTACAAGATACACACGTTTATATTATACACGAGTTTTACTGCAAGATACACACACCACGCCTTATAGTAAACACGTTTTACATTGAACGATGCGCGTATTCATTACCCACTTGCTTTGTATGATACGAAGTCTTCTATAATGCACGTTTTGTATTGTGCTATACATGTGCTAAGTTACACATGCATTATTGCATGATACATCCACTGTGTACTGTATTGCAATATCAAATTAGTCGGTTGGAACGATTTAAAACGGCCCGTTTTATTAAACACGTGTTGTGATCGTCTCCTGTGCCCATGACCTGCATGGTGCATTGTGACAAACGTGCAGACAATGATGTGAGTTCGCGTCCCGGTTCGGGGTGGGTGGCTTGACTCATCTCATGAACAACAATAACATCAGCGTCAACAACTACAACATCACCGTCAACAACATCATGATCAACAACATCGACCACATCATCATCGTCATCAACAACATCATCGTCAACAACATCATCATCGTCATCAACAACATCATCGTCAACAACATCATCATCGTCATCAACAACATCATCGTCATCAACATCATCATCGTCATCAACAACATCATCGTCAACAACATCATCATCGTCATCAACAACATCATCGTCAACAACATCATCATCGTCGTCGTCGTCGTCGTCGTCAACAACAACATCATCGTCATCAACAACAACATCATCACCAACAACATCATCATCATCATCATCGTCAACAACATCATCATCATCATCATCGTCAACAACATCATCATCATCATCATCATCGTCAACAACATCATCATCATCATCATCGTCAACAACATCATCATCATCATCATCGTCAACAACAACATCATCATCATCATCATCGTCAACAACATCATCATCATCATCATCGTCAACATTGTCATCATCATCGTCAACAACGTCATCATCATCGTCAACAACATCATCATCAACATCAGTGTCAACAACATCATCATCATCAGCATCGACAACATCATCATCATCGTCAACAACATCATCAACAACATCATCGTCAACATCATCATCAACAACATCGTCAACATCATCGTCAACAACGTCATCATCATCGTCAACAACATCATCGTCAACAACAACAACATCATCATCATCATCATCATCATCTCTCCCTCTCACCGAGGGAGGGAGGGAGGGGTGGGTGGGGGTCGATAAAATCGGTACCACTTTATGGCAAGTCAATAGTTGATTATGGACAGGCGCGACTTCCCTCGTCACAGGAATGTGGAATTTCCACCGGGCTCTCTCTGCAGGGGGGAGGGGAGGGGGGGTTGATGGGCAGGAGGTCGTGAACAACACTCGACAGACACTTGGTTTTTTACCCTTCTATCTGGCAATCAAAACTGACACCTTTTTTACAAGGAGTCATGTTTGCATAGACCACAATACCTGCAGTCATAATGCAAACAAAAACACATAACTCTGACAATGTATGCACTGTCCTTGAAGTTGATTGGTCCACACCCGAGACAGCTTTTCTTAGAGCCTAGTCTCACATGGTGTTGGACCAGATGACGCCAAAAGGCGCACCACTCAAAGACAATGCACCATCAGAGTATGAGGGCTCGGGGCAAGCATTTACACCATTGGAACCTCATTTGCCAGTAAAAAATATGATAATTGTTTTTTTTACCCTTCTATCTGGCAACAAAACTGACACCTTTTTTTACAAGGAGTCATGTTTGCATAGACCACAATACCTGCAGTCATAATGCAAACAAAAACACATAACTCTGATAATGTATGCACTGTCCTTGAAGTTGATTGGTCCAACACCCGAGACAGCTTTTCTTAGAGCCTAGTCTCACATGGTGTTGGACCAGATGACGCCAAAAGGCGCACAATGAAATCTCTCGTAGGTTGAACTTCTTTCGCGCCGTACATAGCTAACCGCGCTAATCGTGAGTAATTAAATCACGTAATAATAATAATAATTGTATTTTAACGAAACACTGCAACTGTATATTTACGATACCCTGTGCACGATTTACTGTTCAATCTACGCTTCGTTAAACGTGAAACTACAATTTTGTTGTTGCTGTGACCTCAATGGTATAATAGAGGCGACGTTTCGGGCATTGATCCTTCTTCATAGCGCTTCCTTTATGTGCAGTGAAGACGAGCCAGTGAGTGTTGTTCGTGTGTGTTGTTTCGTGTTGTTGTTGTTGTTGTGTGTGTTGTGTGTGTTGTGTGTGTTTGTTTGTGTTGTGTGTATTTGTTTGTGTTGTGTGTGTTGTTTGTGTTGTTTGTGCTGTGTGTGTTTGTTTGTGTTGTGTGTGTTGTGTGTGTTTGTTTGTGTTGTGTGTGTTGTGTGTGTTGTTTGTGCTGTGTGTGTTGTGTGTGTTGTTTGTGCTGTGTGTGTTGTGTGTGCCGTTTGTGTCGCGTGTGTCGTTTGTGCTGTGTGTGCTGTTGTTGTGTGTGTTGTGTGTGCTGTGTGTGCTGTGTGTGTTGTGTGTGCTGCGTGTTGTGTGTGTTGTGTGTGTTGTTGTGTGTGTTGTTGTTGTATGTGTTGTGTGTGTGGTGTGTTTCCTGTTGGTGGTGGTGATGGTGGTGACGATGATGGTGGTGGCCGTGATGGTGATGATGATGATGATGGTGGTGGTGATGATGATGGTGGTGATGGTGATGATTGTGATGGCGATGATGATGGTGGTGGTGGTGATGATGGTGGTGATGATGATGGTGGTGGTGATGGTGGTGGTGGCGATGATAATGATGGTGGTGGCGATGATGATGATGATGATGATAGTGATGATGATGATGATAGTGATGATGATGGTGATGGGGTGATGATGGTGGTGATGGGGTGATGGTGATGGGAGAAGGGGATTCCAGGGTGGAGCGGTGCAAAGGAAGAAGCAGTGAAAGTGAAGGTGGCCGACAGTGTGGTGAAGTGGGTGGGGGGTGAGTGGCTGGGTGAGTGGCTGGGTGAGTGGCTGGGTGAGTGGCTGGGTGAGTGGCTGGGTGAGTGGCTGGGTGAGTGGCTGGGTGAGTGGCTGGGTGAGTGGCTGGGTGAGTGGCTGGGTGAGTGTGGAGTGAGTGTGGAGTGAGTGTGGAGTGAGTGTGGAGTGAGTGTGGAGTGAGTGTGGAGTGAGTGGGGGGGGGGGGGGGTGGCTGGGTGAGTGTGGGGTGAGTGTGGGGTGAGTGGCTGGGTGAGTGTGGGGTGAGTGTGGGGTGAGTGGCTGGGTGAGTGTGGGGTGAGTGTGGGGTGAGTGGCTGGGTGAGTGGGGGGTGAGTGGGGGGGGGTGGCTGGGTGAGTGTGGGGTGAGTGTGGGGTGAGTTAGTGAGCGGGGGGTGAGTGGGGGTTGAATGTGCGACTTGGTGTGTGGTGAATGCGTGTGTTGACGGGTTAGTGAGTGGTGAGCGAGTGTGTCGATTCGTAGTTGTGTGGGTAAGTGTGTGAGTGTGTGAGTGTGCGAGTGAGTGGATTAGCGAGTCAGTGAGTGGATGAGTGTGTGAGTGTGCGAGTGAGTGGATTAGCGAGTCAGTGAGTGGATGAGTGTGTGAGTGTGCGAGTGAGTGGATTAGCGAGTCAGTGAGTGGATGAGTGTGTGAGTGTGTGAGTGAGTGAGTCAGTGAGTGGATGAGTGTGTGAGTGTGTGAGTGAGTGGATGAGTGTGTGAGTGTGTGAGTGAGTGGATGAGTGTGTGAGTGTGTGAGTGAGTGGATTAGCGAGTCAGTGAGTGGATGAGTGTGTGAGTGTGTGAGTGAGTGGATGAGTGTGTGAGTGTGCGAGTGAGTGGATTAGCGAGTCAGTGAGTGGATGAGTGTGTGAGTGTGCGAGTGAGTGGATTAGCGAGTCAGTGAGTGGATGAGTGTGTGAGTGTGTGAGTGAGTGAGTCAGTGAGTGGATGAGTGTGTGAGTGTGTGAGTGAGTGGATTAGCGAGTCAGTGAGTGGATGAGTGTGTGAGTGTGTGAGTGAGTGGATGAGTGTGTGAGTGTGCGAGTGAGTGGATTAGCAAGTCAGTGAGTGGATGAGTGTGTGAGTGTGCGAGTGAGTGGATTAGCTAGTCAGTGAGTGGATGAGTGTGTGAGTGTGTGAGTGAGTGGATGAGTGTGTGAGTGAGTGGATGAGTGTGCGAGTGAGTGAGTGAGTCAGTGAGTGGATGAGTGTGTGAGTGTGTGAGTGAGTGGATGAGTGTGTGAGTGTGCGAGTGAGTGGATGAGTGTGTGAGTGTGTGAGTGAGTGGATTAGCGAGTCAGTGAGTGGATGAGTGTGTGAGTGTGTGAGTGAGTGGATGAGTGTGTGAGTGTGCGAGTGAGTGGATGAGTGTGTGAGTGTGTGAGTGAGTGCATTAGCGAGTCAGTGAGTGGATGAGTGTGTGAGTGTGCGAGTGAGTGGATGAGTGTGTGAGTGTGTGAGTGAGTGGATTAGCGAGTCAGTGAGTGGATGAGTGTGTGGATGAGTGTGTGAGTGTGTGAGTGAGTCAGTGAGTGGATGAGTGTGTGAGTGTGTGAGTGAGTGGATGAGTGTGTGAGTGTGTGAGTGAGTGGATGAGTGTGTGAGTGTGCGAGTGAGTGAGTGAGTCAGTGAGTGGATGAGTGTGTGAGTGTGTGAGTGAGTGGATGAGTGTGTGAGTGTGCGAGTGAGTGGATGAGTGTGTGAGTGTGTGAGTGAGTGGATTAGCGAGTCAGTGAGTGGATGAGTGTGTGAGTGTGTGAGTGAGTGGATTAGCGAGTCAGTGTGTGGATGAGTGTGTGAGTGTGTGAGTGAGTCAGTGAGTGGGTGAGTGTGTGAGTGTGTGAGTGAGTGGATGAGTGTGTGAGTGTGTGAGTGAGTGGATGAGTGTGTGAGTGTGCGAGTGAGTGAGTGAGTCAGTGAGTGGATGAGTGGATGAGTGTGTGAGTGTGTGAGTGAGTGGATGAGTGTGTGAGTGTGCGAGTGAGTGGATGAGTGTGTGAGTGTGTGAGTGAGTGGATTAGCGAGTCAGTGAGTGGATGAGTGTGTGAGTGTGCGAGTGAGTGGATGAGTGTGTGAGTGAGTGGATTAGCGAGTCAGTGAGTGGATGAGTGTGTGGATGAGTGTGTGAGTGAGTGAGTGAGTCAGTGAGTGGATGAGTGTGTGTGTGAGTGAGTGGATTAGCGAGTCAGTGAGTGGATGAGTGTGTGAGTGTGTGAGTGAGTGGATGAATGTGTGAGTGTGCGAGTGAGTGGATTAGCGAGTCAGTGAGTGGATGAGTGTGTGAGTGTGTGAGTGAGTGAGTCAGTGAGTGAGTGTGTGAGTGAGTGAGTGTGTGAGTGAGTGTGTGTGTGAGTGGATGAGTGAGTGTATGAGTGAGTGAGTGTGTGAGTGGGTGGATGAGTGAGTGGGTGAGCGAGTGGATGGATGGAAGAGTTAGTGGGTGAGTGAGTGTATGAGTGAGTGTGTTTGTGAGTGGATGAGTGAGTGGGTGAATGAGTGAGTGAGTGTGTGAGTGGGTGGATCAGTGAGTGGGTGAGCGAGTGGATGAGTGAGTGGGTGGATGAGTGTGTGAGTGAGTGTGTGTGTGAGCGGATGGAAGAGTGAGTGTATGAGTGAGTGAGTGAGTGGATGAGTGAGTGTGTTTGTGAGTGGATGAGTGAGTGTATGAGTGAGTGTGTGAGTGAGTGGGTGGATGAGTGAGTGGGTGAGCGAGTGGATGGATGGAAGAGTGGACGAGTGATCTGCAGTGTTGTGGTGGTTGTTGACCACAGTACAGATGATACGAAACAGCGATTGTAGACAATGTGAGTCCTATAGCCATGGATATACGATTATGTAAACGTGCATTACTCTGAAAACACCATGGCACATCTGTTTTCCAGATGTGCTCGAACACGGTCACGCTCACCAACACCACCGCACTATTCAAACCCGGGTTTGTCAAACGCTAACCGGTAACCGTTTCCTTGAGTCGGATAACCGGTTTGAGTAAGCAACCAGGAATCGGTCACCGTTTCCTATGGAATGCTACTTGGTCACGAATGAGCAGATGCGTGTGCGCTAACAGCACTTGCCCATACAGTCTGTCAAGGCTATATGGGGGATCTTTGTCTTTTTGTGTGCGTGTGTGGGGAGCGGTGGTGCAGCGGTTAGCGCTACGCTGCGCTACGAACCCGGCGACCCGGGTTCGATTCCCGCTCACGGCCAACACCAGTGACGATTATCTGAACCGGTCCCAGACCTCCCCTAGGTCGACTCAGCCTAATATGAATACCTGGTGCGGTGTGTAAACATCGCTAGCACTGGGGAGACAAAGGCGGTCGGGCGTGGTGCTGGCCACCCACCCACCCCCTCGTGTGCCACAGTGCCGGCCTTCGTAGGTGCTCGCTAACAGCACTTGCCCCTACAGTCTGTTAAGGCTATACGGGGGATCTTTGTCTTTGTTTCGCGCTCGCACGGCGGTTTGAGTAAAAGTTGGGGGCTCGATCCTCAGCGGTGGTGAGACGAAATCGTGTTTTCGATGAGTACGAAAATCGTTAACCGGTTTTTTTTTACACTATGGGAACCTCGTTTGCCAGTAAAAATATGATAATTGTTTTTTTACCCTTCTATCTGGCAACAAAACTGACACCTTTTTTTTACAAGGAGTCATGTTTGCATAGACCGCAATACCTGCAGTCATAATACAAACAAAAGAACATAACTCTGATAATGTGCATTGTCTTTGAGTTGTGCGCCTTTTGGCGTCATCTGGTCCAACACCATGTGAGACTAGGCTCTAAGGAAAGCTGTCTCGGGTGTGGACCAATCAACTTCAAGGACAGTGCATACATTATCAGAGTTGTGTTCTTTTGTTTGTATTATGACTGCAGGTATTGTGGTCTATGCAAACATGACTCCTTGTAAAAAAAGGTGTCAGTTTTGGTGCCAGATAGAAGGGTAAAAAACCAATTATCGTTTTTTTTTGTTATGCAGTTACCGGTAATGAGTGATTTGAAAATTTTTTTTTTAACAATCCGAGGGATGTTCTGTGCAGACCGAAGCAGACACTGACCCAATGCCGCGTCAATGCTGCTGCTGCTGATGATGTTGCTGCTGATGATGATGATGCTGCTGCTGCTGCTGCTGCTGCTGCTGCTGATGATGATGATGATGCTGCTGCTGATGATGATGCTGCTGATGGTGACGCTGCTGATAATGCTGCTGCTGCTGATGATGCTGTTGATGATGATGATGCTGTTGATGATGATGCTGTGGAAGATGATGCTGATGATGATAATGCCGATTATGATGATGCCGATGATGATGCTGCTGCTGCTGATGATGATGCTGTTGAAGATGATGCTGATGATGAGGATGCTGCTGCTGATGATGATGATGCCGATGATGATGCTGCTGCTGCTGCTGATGGTGACGCTGCTGATAATGCTGCTGCTGCTGATGATGATGTTGCTGATGCTGATGATGCTGATGATGCTGCTGCTGATGATGATGCTGATGATGATGATGCTGCTGATGCTGATGATGCTGCTGCTGCTGATGATGATGATGCTGCTGATGCTGATGATGGTGACGCTGCTGATAATGCTGCTGATGATGCCGATGATGATGCCGATGATGATGCCGATGATGATGATGATGCTGCTGCTGCTGATTGTGCTGCTGATGCTGCTGATGCTGCTGATGATGATGCTGATGATGATAATGCGATGATGATGATGCCGATGATGATGATGCTACTGCTGCTGCTGATGATGATGCTGTTGATGATGATGCTGTTGAAGATGATGCTGATGATGATAATGCCGCCGTTGCTGCTACTTAGGCTGATAGTTTTTTGCAGATGATGTTGCTGTTGCTACGACTGTTGGCAACTGCTGATGCTGATGATGATGATGCTGCTGATGATGATGCTGCTGATGATTTGCTGGGACATCGCTCGCTCGCCACTGATGTTCGCGGCGCCCAAACGGGCAGAGCAACCTCGGGTCTCTACCGGTTACCGTTCGGAGATGCGCGCTAACCGCTGCGCCACCGCTCCTGCCACGCTAAATTTTAAAAAAAACGTGGTAAAGTGAGCGGCGCTGTTTGCGATGACAGTGGCTGGATGTTGATCTACCGGCAGTCGATTATACCAGGGGTGCCGGGTCTACAGGAGGTCGTGGGTTCGATCCCGACCCTGACAATGCCTGCTGCTGTATATTTCGAGTTTGCGTGTCTCTCTCTCTCTCATCATCATCATCACGGTGGCTAGGAGATGTTAACTACCTCGCCTGGTGTGCAGGAGGTCGTGGGTTCGATCCCGACCCTGACAATGCCTGCTGCTGTATATTTCGAGTTTGCGTGTCTCTCTCTCTCATCATCATCATCACGGTGGCTAGGAGATGTTAACTACCTCGCCTGGTGTACAGGAGGTCGTGGGTTCGATCCCGACCCTGACGCCTGCTGCTGCTGCTGTGTATTTTGAGTTTCGCGGTGTCTCCACCGCGTGGATTTTTCCCCGCGTCCTCCGGTCTTTCCCTCCACATTTACAATCGACGTCCACGCGCTTCGAGTGTTTGGGCCGCTGCTGTAAATGTTCACGTGACGATGATGACGACGATGATGACGATGATGACGACGACGACGATGATGACGACGACGACGATGATGACGACGACGACGATGATGACGACGACGACGATGATGACGATGATGATGATGACGATGATGACGATGACGATGATGACGATGATGATGATGACGATGATGACGATGACGATGATGACGATGATGATGATGACGATGATGACGATGATGACGATGACGATGATGATGACGATGATGATGATGATGACGATGATGACGATGATGATGATGACGATGATGACGATGATGATGATGATGACGATGACGATGACGATGATGATGATGACGATGATTATGATGACGATGATGATGATGACGATGATGACGATGATGACGATGACGATGATGATGACGACGATGATGATGACGATGATGATGACGATGATGATGATGACGATGATGACGATGATGACGACGATGAAAATGACAACGATGAAGAAGATGATGACGACGACGTTGACGAGCCACTTGATTTAGACAGTTGGTCGCTTCTGAACAAGAGCTACAGAGCTCAAGTGGTGAGGCCTTAACCCTCGTGAAGTTACACAAATGTTTTAGTTTCGCGTTCAGCCAACCGGGGGTCCCTGCCAACGGCGTGTTTATCATCAGCCAGCCCCTGGGGAGCGGTGGCGCAGTGGTTAGCGCACCGCGCGCCACGCGAACCCTTTGGCCGCCCGAGTTCGATTCCCGCTCACGACCAATGACAGCTGACGGCAAATGTTTGAATCGGTGTCACCTGGTGTGGATTTTTGTTGTTATTTTGTTTTTGTTTTTAAAACTCGCGTCCTTACGAGTATTTTGGCTAAATGTTCAAATGTCCACAACGAATGTGCGCTGCCGTTGAGCCACCGCTCGTGACGGCCGCGTGGCTTCTGCAACAAACAAAAATAAAATCGCTCGGTGTGGATTTACCCCGATATCTCTATGTATCTCTGTGTATCTCTGTGTGACTATGTATCTCTGTGTGACTCTATGTATCTCTGTGTATCTCTGTGTATCTCTTTGTGATTCTATGTATCTCTGTGTATCTCTGTGTATCTCTATAGGTCTCTATGTATCTCTATCTATCTCTAGGGGTCTCTGTGTATCTCTATGGGTCTCTGTGTATCTCTCTGTATCTCTGTGTGACTCTATGTATCTCTATGGGTCTCTATGTATCTCTGTGTGACTCTATGTATCTCTGTGTGACTCTGTGTATTTCTATGGATCTCTGTGTATCTCTGTGTGTCTGTATGGGTCTCTATGGGTCTCTATGTATCTCTGTGTATCTCTGTGTGACTCTATGTATCTCTATGGGTCTCTGTGGGTCTCTATGTATCTCTGTGTGACTCTATGTATCTCTGTGTATCTCTGTGTGACTATGTATCTCTATGGGTCTCTATGGGTCTCTGTGTGTCTCTATGTATCTCTATGGGTCTCTGTGTATCTCTGTGTGTCTCTATGGGTCTCTATGTATCTCTGTGTGACTCTATGTATCTCTATGGGTCTCTATGTATCTCTGTGTGACTCTATGTATCTCTATGGGTATCTGTGTATTTCTGTGGGTCTCTGTGTGACTCTATGTATCTCTATGGGTCTCTATGTATCTCTGTGTGACTCTATGTATCTCTATGAGTCTCTGTGTATCTCTATGGGTCTCTGTGTATCTCTGTGGGTCTCTGTGGGTCTCTATGTATCTCTATGTATCTCTGTGTGACTCTATGTATCTCTATGGGTCTCTATGTATCTCTGTGTGACTCTATGTATCTCTATGAGTCTCTGTGTATCTCTATGGGTCTCTGTGTATCTCTGTGGGTCTCTGTGGGTCTCTATGCATCTCTATGGGTCACTGTGGGTCTCTATGTATCTTTATGTATCTCTGTGTGACTTTATGTATCTCTATGGGTCTCTGTGTATCTCTGTGGGTCTCTATGGATCTCAATGAATCTCTGTGGGTCTCTGTGGATCTCAATGGATATCTGTTTATCTCTATGGGCCTCTGTGGGTCTCTGTGGGTCTCTATGTATCTCTATGGGTCTCTGTGTATCTCTATGTATCTCTGTGGGTCTCTATGGATCTCTATGCGTCTCTGTATCTCTATGGGTCGGTGTGGGTCTCTGTGTATCTCTGTGTGTCTCTATGTATCTCAATGGGTCTCTATGTATCTCTATGGATCTCTGTGGGTCTCTGTGTATCTCTGCGTATCTCTGTGGATCTCTATGTATCTCTATGGATCTCTGTGGGTCTCTATGTATCTCTGTGTATTTCTGCGTCTCCATGTATCTCTGTGTGTCTCTATATATCTCTGTGTGTCTCTATCTATCTCCATGTATCTCTGTGTGTCTCTATATATCTCTGTGTGTCTCTATGTGTCTCCATGTATCTCTGTGTGTCTCTATGTATCTCTGTGTGTCTCTGTCTATCTCTATGTATCTCTGTGGGTCTCTATGCATGTCTATTGTTCTACTAAAAGTGCTCCATCGCCTGGGTTGCATGGCCGCAGTGAAGGCCGGCACAGTGATGGATACACACCGCACCAGATATTCATTTGAGGCTGAGTCGACCTAGGGGAGGCACAGTACCGGTTCAGATAATCGTCACTGGGTGTTGACCGCTGTGAGCGGGAATCGAACTCGGGTTGCCGGGTTCGTAGCGCGGCGTAGCGCTAACCACTGCACCACCGCTCCCCACATATACACACACAATAACATTGCCACGTTGTGTATATGTGCACACAATGATAGTGTGTGTGTTAATTAATGTCTGTATATTGTGTATACTGTCTATACTGTGCATATTGTTTATACTATGTGTGTATCGTGTCTATTGTTAACACTGTATACATTGTGCATAGTACATGTAGCCTACATATTGTGTATAATATACATATGCAGCATTGTGTATATAGTGTATGTTATGTATATTATGTATATGTGTTGTGCATATTGTGTAATATATGTACATATAATATATATTCTTGTATATTGTGGACGTGTGTATGTGCGTATATCTGTGTATGTTGTACATATATGTGGATGTCGTGTTTATCTGTACACAGTTTTGCGTATATTTGTACATATTGCGCATATCATGTACACATGTGTATACACACGTGTGCTGTATTGTGTGTACTGTATATGTTATGTATGTTGTAGAAGTTGTGTGTATTGTGTATATTGTGAATATGCGTATACAGCGTGTCTGTGCGTATTGTGTCTATAATGCGTGCGTTGTGTATTGCAGTGCGTATTGTACACAAATTGTGTGCGTTGCGTGTGCATGCTGTGTACGTTGTGTGTGCGTTGTGTGTACACGTTGTGTGTACACGTTGTATGTACACGTTGTGTGTACGTTGTGTACACGTTGTGTGTACGTTGTGTGTACACGTTGTGTGTACGTTGTGTGTACGTTGTGTACACGTTGTGTGTACGTTGTGTGTACATTGTGTACGTTATGTGTACATTGTGTACACGCTGTGTGCACGTTGTGTGTACGTTGTGTACATGTTGTGTGTGTATTGTGTACACATACTATACACAATGTACACAATATAAACAGTATACACAATATATTGTGTATATTATGTGTATATTGTCTATTGTTAACACTCTATACATTGTGTATAGTGCATGTATCATACATATTGTGTATATTGTGTATATTGTGGCTCTTCGGTATTGTGTATATTGTGTACACATTCATTTACCTACTTGGCTAGCCACTCGCCTACCCACTCATTCATCTGCTCACCTACACACTCACCTACCCACTCAACTACCCACCTACCCACTCACCTACCCACTCAACTACCCACCTACCCACTCAACTACCCACCTACCCACTCACCTACCCACTCAACTACCCACCTACCCACTCGCCTACCCACTCAGCCACTCACCTACCCACTCACCTACCCACACACCTACCCACACACCTACCCACTCGCCTACCCACTCACCTACCCACACACCTACCCACACACCTACCCACTCAACTACCCACCTACCCACTCGCCTACCCACTCAGCCACTCACCTACCCACTCACCTACCCACTCACCTACCCACTCGCCTACCCACTCACCTACCCACACACCTACCCACACACCTACCCACTCAGCCACTCACCTACCCACTCAACTACCCACTCAGCCACTCACCTACCCACTCACCTACACACTCACCTACCCACACACCTACCCACTCAACTAACCACTCAGCCACTCACCTACCCACTCACCTACACACTCACCTACCCACTCAACTACCCACTCAGCCACTCACCTACCCACTCAACTACCCACTCAGCTAGGTACTCAGCCACTCACCTACCCACTCACCTACCCACTCACCTACCCACTCAGCTAGGTACTCAGCCACTCACCTACCCACTCACCTACCCACTCACCTACCCACTCAGCTAGGTACTCAGCCACTCACCTACCCACTCACCTACCCACTCAGCTACCCATTCATTCACCTACTCGGCTAGCCACTCGCCTACCCACTCATTCATCTACTCACCGACACACTCACCTACCCACTCAACTACCCACTCAGCTAGGCACTCAGCCACTCACCTACCCACTCACCTACCCACTCACCTACCCACTCACCTACACACTCACCTACCCACTCATTTACCCACTCAGCTACCCATTCATTCAACTACTCACCTACACACTCAGCCACTCACCTACCCACTCACCTACCCATTCATTCACCTACTCAGCTAGCCACTCGCCTAACAACTCTTTCACTTACTCAGCTACCCACACACCTACCCACTCACCTACCCACTCAGACACTCACCTACCCACTCACCTACCCACTCACCTACCCACTCAGCTAGGTACTCAGCCACTCACCTACCCACTCAGCCACTCACCTACCCACTCACCAACCCATTCATTCACCTACTCGGCTAGCAACTCGCCTTCCCACTCATTCATCTGCTCACCTACACACTCACCTACCCACTCAACTACCCACTCAGCTACCCATTCATCATCTACTCACCTACACACTCACCTACCCACTCAGTTACCCACTCAGCCACTCACCTACCCACTCAGCTACCCACTCACCTACCTATTCATTCACCTACTCAGCTAGCCACTCGCCTAACCACTCTTTCACTTACTCAGCTACCCACACACCTACCCACTCACCTACCCACTCAACTACCCACTCATTCATCTACTCACCTACACACTCACCTACCCACTCAACTACCCACTCATTCATCTACTCACCTACACACTCACCTATCCACTCAGCTACCCACTCACCTACCCACTCAGCCACTCACCTACCCACTCAGCCACTAACCTACCCATTCATTCACCTACTCAGCTAGCCACTCGCCTAACCACTCTTTCACCTACTCAGCTACCCACACACCTACCCACTCACCTACCCACTCTTTCACCTACCCACTCACCTACCCACTCACCTACCCACACACCTACCCACTCGGCTATCTATTGTACTTGCGAGTATTGCATTGTGTCTATGTGCACAGGCCACACTGGAATTGTTTACGTGGCTCGGCCGTCGTGCCGCTCGTTGCCACAGAGGTTCGCGGTTGAATCCTCACCGGATAACCCACTCGCGGTGCTCGTAAGTGCGGGGACTCCCCTACTTGCGAACGAGTTCGGTTCCAGAGGGTCTCGTTCGTAAGTCGATTTGTTCGTAAGTGCAACTTTATTCCCGTCGATTACAAACGCGTTGAACGGCGCTGCATGTAAACTAGGCACGGGGAATTGTTTTACAAGTTGTCTAATCTCCTGCAGATGTAGATGCCACTGGCTCTTCATTTTCTGTAGATGTAGATGCCACTGGTTCTTCATGTTCTGCAGATGTAGATGCCACTGGTTCTTAATGTTCTGTAGATGTATACTCCACTGGTTCTTCACGTTCTGTAGATGTAGATGCCACTGGTTTCGTCATGTTCTGTAGATGTAGATGCCACTGGTTCGTCACGTTCTGTAGATGTAGATGCCACTGGTTCTTCATGTTCTGTAGATGTAGATACCACTGGTTCTTAATGGTCTGTAGATGTAGATTCCACTGGATCTTCACGTTCTGTAGATGTAGATGCCACTGGTTCTTCATGTTCTGCACATGTAGATGTCACTGGTTCTTAATGTTCTGCAGATGTAGATGCCACTGGTTCTTCACGTTCTGTGAGATGTAAATGCCGCTGGTTCTTAATGTTCTGTAGATGTAGATGCCACTGGTTCTTCACGTTCTGTAGATGTAGATGTCACTGGTTCTTAATGTTCTGCAGATGTAGATGCCACTGGTTCGTCACGTTCTGTAGATGTATATTCCACTGGTTCTTCACTTTCTGCAGATGTAGATGCCACTGGTTCTTCACGTTCTGTAGATGTAGATGCCGCTGGTTCTTAATGTTCTGCAGATGTAGATGCCACTGGTTCTTCACGTTCTGTAGCTGTAGATGCCACTTGTTTTAATGTTCTGTAGATGTAGATGCCACTGGTTCTTAATGTTCTGTAGATGTAGATGCCACTGGTTCTTCACGTTCTGTAGATGTAGATGCCACTGGTTCTTCATTTTCTGCAGATGTAGATGCCACTGGTTCTTAATGTTCTGTAGATGTAGATACCACTGGTTCTTCATGTTCTGTAGATGTAGATGCCACTGGATCTCCACGTTCTGTAGATGTAGATGCCACTGGTTCTTAATGGTCTGTAGATGTAGATGCCACTGGATCTTCACGTTCTGTAGATGTAGATGCCACTGGTTCTTCATTTTCTGTAGATGTAGATGCCACTGGTTCGTCACGTTCTGTAGATGTATATTCCACTGGTTCTTCACTTTCTGCAGATGTAGATGCCACTGGTTCTTCACTTTCTGCAGATGTAGATGCCACTGGTTCTTAATGTTCTGTAGATGTAGATGCCACTGGTTCTTCATTTTCTGTAGATGTAGATGCCACTGGTTCTTAATGGTCTGTAGATGTAGATGCCACTGGATCTTCACGTTCTGTAGATGTAAATACCACTGGTTCGTCACGTTCTGTAGATGTAGATTCCACTGGTTCTTCACTTTCTGCAGATGTAGATGCCACTGGTTCTTCACGTTCTGTAGATGTAGATGCCGCTGGTTCTTAATGTTCTGCAGATGTAGATGCCACTGGTTCTTCACGTTCTGTAGCTGTAGATGCCACTTGTTTTAATGTTCTGTAGATGTAGATGCCACTGGTTCTTAATGTTCTGTAGATGTAGATGCCACTGGTTCTTCACGTTCTGTAGATGTAGATGCCACTGGTTCTTCATTTTCTGCAGATGTAGATGCCACTGGTTCTTAATGTTCTGTAGATGTAGATACCACTGGTTCTTCATGTTCTGTAGATGTAGATGCCACTGGATCTCCACGTTCTGTAGATGTAGATGCCACTGGTTCTTAATGGTCTGTAGATGTAGATGCCACTGGATCTTCACGTTCTGTAGATGTAGATGCCACTGGTTCTTCATTTTCTGCAGATGTAAATGCCACTGGTTCTTCACGTTCTGTAGATGTAGATGCCACTGGTTCTTCACGTTCTGTAGATGTAGATGCCACTGGTTTCGTCACGTTCTGTAGATGTAGATGCCACTGGTTCTTCACGTTCTGTAGATGTAGATGCCACTGGTTCTTCACGTTCTGTAGATGTAGATGCTACTGGTTCTTCACGTTCTGCAGTTGTAGATGCCACTGGTTTCGTCACGTTCTGTAGATGTAGATGCCACTGGTTCTTCACGTTCTGTAGATGTAGATGCCACTGGTTCTTCACGTTCTGTAGATGTAGATGCCACTGGTGTCTTCACGTTCTGTAGATGTAGATGCCACTGGTTTTTCACGTTCTGTAGATGTAGATGCCACTGGTTTCGTCACGTTCTGCAGATGACACTGGTTCTTCACATTCTGTAGATGTAGATGCCACTGGTTCTTCACGTTCTGTAGATGTAGATGCCACTGGTTCTTCACGTTCTGTAGATGTAGATGCCACTGGTTCTTCACGTTCTGTAGATGTAGATGCCACTGGTTTCGTCACGTTCTGCAGATGTAGATGCCACTGGTTCTTCACGTTCTGTAGATGTAGATGCCACTGGTTCTTCACGTTCTGTAGATGTAGATGCCACTGGTTCTTCACGTTCTGTAGATGTACATGCCACTGGTTTTTCATTTCTGCAAATGTAGATGCCACTGGTTCTTCATTTTCTGCAGATGCAAATGCCACTGGTTCTTCACGTTCTGTAGATGTAAATGCCGCTGGTTCTTCACGTTCTGTAGCTGTAGATGCCACTTGTTTTTAATGTTCTGTAGATGTAGATGCTACTGGTTCTTAATGTTCTGTAGATGTAGATGCCACTGGATCTTCATGTTCTGCAGATGTAGATGCCACTGGTTCTTAATGTTCTGCAGATGTAGATGCCACTGGTTCTTCATGTTCTGCAGCTGTAGATGCCACTGATTCTTAATGTTCTGTAGATGTAGATGCCACTGGTTCTTAATGTTCTGCAGATGTAGATGCCACTGGTTCTTAATGTTCTGTAGATGTAGATGCCACTGATTCTTAATGTTCTGCAGATGTAGATGCCACTGGTTCTTAATGTTCTGCAGATGTAGATGCCACTGATTCTTAATGTTCTGCAGATGTAGATGCCACTGGTTCTTCACGTTCTGTAGATGTAGATGCCACTGGTTCTTAATGTTCTGTAGATGTAGATGCCACTGGTTCTTCATTTTCTGCACATGTAGATGCCACTGGTTCTTAATGCTCTGTAGATGTAAATGCCACTGGTTCTTCATGTTCTGTAGATGTAGATGCCACTGGTTCTTCACGTTCTGTGGATGTAGATGCCACTGGTTCTTCATGTTCTGTAGATGTAGATGCCACTGGTTCTTCATGTTCTGTGGATGTAGATGCCACTGGTTCTTCATGTTCTGTAGATGTAGATGCCACTCGTTTTTAATGTTCTGTAGATGTAGATGCCTGCTGGTTCTTCATGTTCTGTAGATGTAGATGCCACTGGTTCTTCATGTTCTGTGGATGTAGATGCCACTGGTTCTTCATGTTCTGTAGATGTAGATGCCACTCGTTCTTAATGCTCTGTAGATGTAATGCCACTGGTTCTTCATGTTCTGTAGATGTAGATGCCACTGGTTCTTCACGTTCTGTGGATGTAGATGTCACTGGTTCTTCATGTTCTGTAGATGTAGATGCCACTGGTTCTTCATGTTCTGTGGATGTAGATGCCACTGGTTCTTCATGTTCTGTAGATGTAGATGCCACTCGTTTTTAATGTTCTGTAGATGTAGATGCCTGCTGGTTCTTCACGTTCTGCGCCTCGATTGAACCCATTACACTAGTGCGGAGAAAGCAGCTTGGGACAGCTTTGTCGCAGTGGTTCGTGGCTTCCTGGGCAATCACAAGGTCGAAAACTACGTGGAGCTGGTTGAGACTTGAAGAACTACGGCACAATGGGTTGTAGGATGTCCCTCAAAGTCCATATCCTCGATTATTAATTCAAAGAGAACATGGGAGCGCACTCGGAGGAGCAGGGCGAGCGCTTCCACCAGGATATACGGGAATTTGAATGCCGCTACCAAGGACAGTATAACGAGAACATGATGGGAGACTATATTTGGGGGCTGATTCGTGAAAGTGATTTACAGTATAATCGTAAAGCTCGAAAAACTACTCGCTTCAACATTTTTTGGTAGCATTTTTTGCATTACTTTTGCATAAATACATGTTAATTTTGATTCAGATGTTGTTTTCTGACTTTACGTGAAGGTAAAGACGCAAATTCGCCAGTTTTCTCATTGAAAATAGGTAAATGTCTAAATATCAATGTCCTGGTCACAAATGTAAAGTTTGTGGGGACTAATAGCCATGCGCTGTACTTTTTAGGCAAAAACAAATAGGAAATAACACTTTGTACCCAGGGACAAAATAGTGTTGCATAGTTTAATCAGTTCGTGATGATGACGACGATGATTATCGCCTGGTGATGATGATGATGACAATTATCAATTCGTGTTGATGATGACACTGATTATCAATTCATGTTGATGATTATGACACTGATTATCAGGTCGTGATGATGATGATGACAATTATCAGTTCGTGTTGATGATGATGATGATGACACTGATTATCAGCTCGTGATTATGATGATGACAATGATTGATTATCAATTTGAGCCGATGATGATGATGACAATTATCAGTTCGTGTTGATGATGATGACACTGATTATCAGTTCGTGATGATGATGATGATGACAATGATTGATTATCAATTTGAGCCGATGATGATGATGACAATTATCAGTTCGTGTTGATGATGATGACACTGATTATCAGCTCGTGATTATGATGATGACAATGATTGATTATCAATTTGAGCCGATGATGATGATGATGACAATTATCAGTTCGTGTTGATGATGATAACACTGATTATCAGCTCGTGATGATGATGATGACAATGATTGATTATCAATTTGAGCCGATGATGATGATGACAATTATCAGTTCGTGATGATGATGATGACACTGATTCTCAGTTCGTGATGATGACAATGATTGATTATCAATTTGAGCCGATGATGATGATGACAATTATCAGTTCGTGTTGATGATGATGACGATGACACTGATTATCAGCTCGTGATTATGATGATGACAATGATTGATTATCAATTTGAGCCGATGATGATGATGATGATGACAATGATCAATTCGTGTTGATGATGATGACACTGATTCTCAGTTCGTGATGATGATGACAATGATTGATTATCAATTTGAGCCGATGATGATGATGATGACAATCATCAGTTCGTGTTGATGATGATGACACTGATTATCAGCTCGTGATTATGATGATGACAATGATTGATTATCAATTTGAGCCGATGATGATGATGATGATAATCATCAGTTCGTGTTGATGACGATGACACTGATTATCAGCTCGTGATTATTATGATGACAATGATTGATTATCAATTTGAGCCGATGATGATGATGATGACAATCATCAGTTCGTGTTGATGACGATGACACTGATTATCAGCTCGTGATTATGATGATGACAATGATTGATTATCAATTTGAGCCGATGATGATGATGATGACAATTATCAATTCGTGTTGATGATGATGACACTGATTATCAGCTCGTGATTATGATGATGACAATGATTGATTATCAATTTGAGCCGATGATGATGATGACAATTATCAGTTCGTGTTGATGATGATGACGATGACACTGATTATCAGTTCGTGATGATGATGACAATGATTGATTATCAATTTGAGCCGATGATGATGATGACAATTATCAGTTCGTGTTGATGACGATGACACTGATTATCAGCTCGTGATTATGATGATGATGACAATGATTGATTATCAATTTGAGCCGACGATGATGATGATGATGACAATGATTGTCGTCATTTCGTGCCCATGGTCAAGTGAAGTGCCGAGCCGCCCGGTGATGATGACTTCACTGCTGACGATGTCACCACGAGCTTACGCTTGAGCCCTGATGGGGATGTTAATTATCGCGTCGTGTGTTCATACATTATTTGTGTCCGCGTCTCGCGCTCGTTCGCCATGCGCCCCAGACGAGAGACACGCAGATTACGCTTCGTGATTTACTATCGCCGATGCATAATGCAAACAGCACGCGGACACACACTACACTAAACCACTCCAGCTGCCGTACGACATCGCCACACAAAGGCAATCGTCCACCGATTGAATGGGCGAGTGGGTGAGCGGGTGAGTGGGTGGGTGAGTGAGTGAGTGGGTGAATGAGTGAGTGGGTGAGTGGGTGGGTGGGTAAGTGAGTGGGTGAGTGGATGAGTGGATGAGTGGGTGAGTGGGTGAGTGGGTGGGTGAGTGAGTGAGTGGGTGAATGAGTGAGTGGGTGAGTGAGTGGGTGGGTGAGCGAGTGGGTGAGTGGGTGAATCAGTGAGCGAGTGGGTGGGCGAGTGGGTGGGCGAATGGGTGGGCGAGTGGGTGAGTGGGTGAGTGAGTGGGTGAGTGATTGGGTGGGTGAGCGAGTGGGTGAGTGGGTGAATCAGTGAGCGAGTGGGTGAGCGAGTGGGTGAGCGAGTGGGTGAGCGAGTGGGTGAGCGAGTGGGTGAGCGAGTGGGTGAGCGAGTGGGTGAGCGAGTGGGTGAGCGAGTGGGTGAGCGAGTGGGTGAGCGAGTGGGTGAGCGAGTGGGTGAGCGAGTGGGTGAGCGAGTGGGTGAGCGAGTGGGTGAGCGAGTGGGTGAGCGAGTGGCTGAGTGAGTGGGTGGATGAGCGAGTGGGTGAGTGGGTGAATCAGTGAGCGAGTGGGTGTGCGAGTGGGTGAGCGAGTGGGTGGGCAAGTGGGTGAGTGCGCTAGTGAGTGAGTGAGTGGGTGAATCCGTGAGTGAGTGGGTGAGTGGATGAGTGAGTGGATGGGTGGCTGAGTGAGTGAGTGGCGCGAATGAATGAATGAGCGAGTGGGTGAGTGAGTGAATGAGTGAGTGAGTGATTTACTGGAGCTGATGCATAATGCATACAGCACGCGGGCACACACTACACTAAACCACTCCAACATCGCTACGCAAAGACAAAGGTCACCCGTTTAGCCTTGACATAGCGTTGGGGCAAGTGCCTGTTAGCGAGCTCACTATGAAGCCTTTCAGAACCACGCACGCTTCCGACCGCCTTTGTCTCCCTAAGCGGAGGACGTTGACACATGACACATCACACCCAGACGCTCACTTGAGGCCTGAGTTGACCTAGGGGGAGGACCCGTCACCGCCGTTGCTAGTGGCGGTGAGCACCACTGGTGCAGCGCGCTAACCGCTGCACCACCGCTCCCTCCACCCCCCCCCCCCATACTGCAGTATTCTCGGAACGACCAAATATCTCACCCCCCCCCCCCAAACTTTCGTGTTAAAATACAACAAGTATAACCCGTAAAAACAAAGTTTTTCACTATAAATCCTTCATATGCGTGGCGGCTAGAGTCCTCTCGTCCTCTGGCTTGAGATGGCTGCCACCTATGGGTCAGATGATTGTCTGCCACCATTAAGCAATTGGTAATTAAATATGAAATTTGTTTTCCCTAAAAAGTGTAAAATTTTGGAACAAAAAATTTTCACGAACATTAATTGTCTCGCACAACGAGTCTGTGCGCAAAATGTCAGCTCGATTGGATCACGGGAAGTGGGTTAAAAAACGACCGAAAGATTTGCACGGTCGTAAGCAAGCAAGCACGCAAGCGAGTGAACTTAATATAAAGGATTTAAAAATTCAGCCCCCGGGGGGGGGTGGGGGGGGGGGTGCGTCTTATAATCCGGACTGTGAGTCGTCGGGGTTGAGCGATGTGGGGCCCTTTGCACCGCAGCTGCGAACCCGGCGAGGCGAGGTTCGATTCCTTCATTGAGAAGTGATCAAGTCGTTCTCTTATCGAGGCTTCTCTCTTCTCTTTCTCTTCTCTCTCACACCTCGCGGGCGCGTTGGGACCTAAAACGTGGGCAGACTTTCGCGACCAATATCAGCCATGATAGAGGTGGTTTTTTTTGGGGGGGGAGGGGGGGGTGTTGATATTAATCTTGATTTGAGGCTGTTGTGGCGGCAGCAATCCATACCCTTTGGGTTGGTCGGTACAGCCGCGTATGCGGATCAAATAATAAAAATGAAGGATGATAAAATATCGATTTAAAGCTTTCGTGACTGCAGGGATTCATCTTCTTGGTTCTTTCGGTAAAGTCACGTAGAAGGGAAGTAATAAAATAATAAAAATAAAACATAATAAAACAATTCTCACGACGTTTCGGCCACAACGCAAGCAGCCGTCCTCAGGCGAAGAATGAAACACCACCAAGCTAGCTTGGTGGTGTTTTATTTTTATTATTGTATTACTTCCCTTCTACGTGACTTTACCGAAAGAACCAAGAAGATGATAAAATAATAACGAACTCACGACGTTTCGATCGCAACGCAAGGAATCGTCATCAGGTGAGAAATGTCGCGGGGGAACTGCCGAGAAGAAATGTTTTTTTATTTTTTTTATTACTCTTCATTATTTCATCTTGTGGCTTCAGCGAAAGACCCAAAGAATGTGAATTCCTGCGGTCACGAGAGCTTTGAGTCGAGTTTTTTTTGGGTTAAATCGCGTAAAAATGTAATAAGTGTGTCGTGAAAACCCGCCACCCCCCGACACGGCCAACTAGTGAGGGTTGTCACGTGAACAGAACGTGGACAATTCGTCACCAGTACAGCACTAGTGTGTAGTGTAGTGTATAGTGTAGTGTATAGTGTATAGTGTAGGTTATAGTGTAGTGTATAGTGTAGTGTAGAGTGTAGTGTATAGTGTAGTGTATAGTAGTGTAGTGTATACGTTTAGTGTATACGTTTAGTGTATAGTGTAGTGTATAGTGTAGTGTATAGTGTAGTACACTAGTACAGCACTAGTGTGTAGTGTATAGTGTAGTGTATAGTAGTGTATAGTGTAGTATACTAGTACAGCACTAGTGTGTAGTGTATAGTGTAGTATACTAGTACAGCACTAGTGTGCAGTGTCGTGTACAAGTACAGTACTAGTGTGTAGTGTAGTGTATAGTGTAGTGTATAGTGTAGTGTGTAGTGTCGTGTACAAGTACAGCACGAGTGTGTAGTGTATAGTGTAGTGTATAGTGTAGTGTATAGTATAGTGTATAGTGTAGTGTATAGTGTAGTATACTAGTACAGCACTAGTGTGTAGTGTATAGTGTAGTGTATAGTGTAGTGTGTAGTGTCGTGTACAAGTACAGTACTAGTGTGTAGTGTAGTGTATAGTGTTGTGTGTAGTGTATAGTGTAGTACACTAGTACAGCACTTGTGTGTAGTGTATAGTGTAGTGTATAGTGTAGTATATAGTTTATAGTGTAGTGTATAGTGTAGTGCAGTGTATAAGTGTAGTGTATAGTGTAGTATGCTAGTACAGCACTAGTGTGTAGTGTAGTGTATAGTGTAGAGTGTAGTAGTGTATAGTGTAGTGTATAGTAGTGTGTAGTATAGTGTATAGTAGTGTGTAGTGTATAGTGTAGTACACTAGTACAGCACTACACTATACACTATTGATATACTAGTACACTACACTATACACTACTATACACTACACGTATACACTGCACTACACTATACTCTACACACTAGTGCTGTACTAGTATACTACACTATACACTACACTATACACTACACTATACACTACACTATACACTACACTATACACTGCACTACACACTAGTGCTGTACTAGTACACTACACTATACACTACACTATACACTACTGCTGTACTAGTGTACTACACTATACACTACACTATACACTTCACTACACACTAGTGCTGTACTAGTACACTACACTATACACTACTATACACTACACTACACACTACACTATACACTTCACTACACACTAGTGCTGTACTAGTACACTACACTATACACTACTATACACTACACTACACACTACACTATACACTTCACTACACACTAGTGCTGTACTAGTATACTACACTATACACTACTATACACTACACTACACGCTACACTATACACTTCACTACACACTAGTGCTGTACTAGTACACTACACTATACACTTCACTACACACTAGTGCTGTACTAGTACACTACACACTACACTATACACTACACTATACACTACACACTACACTATACACTACACTATACACTACTGCTGTACTAGTACACTACACTATACACTACACACTATACACTACACTATACACTACACTATACACTACACACTACACTAGTACACTACACTATACACTACTATACACTACACGTATACACTGCACTACACTATACACTACACTATTGATATACTAGTACACTACACTATACACTACTATACACTACACGTATACACTGCACTACACTATACACTACACTATACACTATTGATATACTAGTACACGACACTATACACTACTATACACTACACGTATACACTGCACTACACTATACACTACACTATTGATATACTAGTACACTACACTATACACTACTATACACTACACGTATACACTACACTACACTATACACTACACTATTGATATACTAGTACACTACACTATACACTACACGTATACACTGCACTACACTATACACTACACACTAGTGCTGTACTAGTATACTACACTATACACTACTATACACTACACTATACACTAAACTATACACTACACTATACACTGCACTACACACTAGTGCTGTACTAGTACACTACACTACACACTACACTACACACTAGTGCTGTACTAGTAAACTACACTACACACTACACTACACACTAGTGCTGTACTAGTACACTACACACTAGTGCTGTACTAGTACACTACACACTACACTATACACTACACTACACACTACACTATACACTACACTATACACTACTGCTGTACTAGTACACTACACTATACACTACACTATACACTACACTACACTATACACTACACTATACACTACACTATACACTACACTATACACTACACTATACACTACACTATACACTACACACTGGCGCTGTACGAGTGACGAGTTGTCCACGTTCTGTTCACGTGACAATCCTTACTAGTCAGGCCGTGTCGGGTGGTGGCGGGTTTCACGACACACTTATTACACTTTGACGCGATCTCACCCAGAAAAAAACCTCTCTCGTGCGGTGAGGTGTGGTCACGTGGCGGGCCGTGCCATCGTGTTGTTGTTGTTGTTGTGGCTGTTGTTGTGTTGTGGCTGTTGTTGTTGTTGTTGTGGCTGTTGTGTTGTGACTGAAGTTGTTGTTGTTGTGGCTGTTGTTGTTTTTGGCAGTGCCGCCGACAATTGCGAATTCATGCAGTCGACGCAGATACACCACAAATACTCTTAGTTCTTTCGGTAAAGTCACGTAGGTGAAAAATTTAATTAAAATAAAAAATGATTTTTATTTTTATTAATTTTAATTTCATTTTGAAATTAAAATTAATAAAAATAAAAAATGAATTTAACTTTTATTAATTTTAATTTCATTTTGAAACTAAAATTAATAAAATAAAAAAATATTTTTTATTTTATTTTTTATTAATTTTAATTAAATTTTTGACCTACGCGACTTAGCCGAAAGAACTATGAGTATGAATCCTTGCAGTCACGAAAGCTTCAAATCTAGAATACACCACAAAGACAAAGATACCCCCCCCCCCCGTGTAGCCTCAACAGACTGTTGGGGCAAGTGCTGTTAGCGAGTAGCAGCAGCAGCAGCAGCAGCACTGTGGCACACGAGGGGGTGTGTGAGTGGCCAGCACCACGCCCGGCCGCCTTTGTCTCCCCAGTGACGCGATATTTACTACACACCGCTACACCAAGTACTCACTTGAGGCTGAGTCGACCTAGGTGGAGGCCCAGGGACCGGTTCAGATAATCGTCACCGATGTTGGCCGCGAGCGGGAATCGAACCCGGGTCGCCAGGTTCGTAGCGCGTACCGTTAACCGCTACACCACCGCTCCCCACACACAGACACACACACACACATACACACACAGACACACACACACAGACACACACACACACACATACACACACAGACACACACACACAGACACACACACACAGACACACACAGACACACACACACAGACACACACACACAGACACACACAGACACACACACACAGACACACACAGACACACACGCACACACACAGACACACACACACGCAGACACACGCAGACACACGCAGACACACACACAGACACACACACGCAGACACACGCAGACACACACACAGACACACACACACACAGACACACACACACAGACACACACACACAGACATACAGACACACACACAGACACACAGACACACACAGACAGATATGATGTGCATGACCGCCCTTCATCAATCCACTGCTGGATGAACGCCTCCTCGTAGTGACCGATCTTCATCACGACGATGACGAACACGCCACGGACAGCAATCTGTCCCCGGCCGGGAATCTAACACAGCGCACCAGGCTGCTCGTTTAAGGCCGAGCAGATCTAGGGGTGGCCCTGGACCGATTCAGGCATTCGCCACCGATGGTAGCCGTGGCTGGGTTTGGAGCGCAATGTGCTAACCACACATAGACATGTACATACAGCAGACACAAAGACACACACACAGACATGTACATACAGCAGACACACACACACACATACATGTACATACAGCAGACACACACACACACAGACATGTACATACAGCAGACACACAGACACACACACACAGAGACATGTACATACAGCAGACACACAGACACAGACATGTACATACAGCAGACACACAGACACACACACATACATGCACATACAGCAGACACACACACACAGAGACATGTACATACAGCAGAGACACAGACACAGACATGTACATACAGCAGACACACAGACACACACACAGACATGTACATACAGCAGACACACAGACACACACATAGACATGTACACACAGACACACAGACACACAGACACAGACATGTACATACAACAGACACACAGACACAGACATGTACATACAGCAGACACACACACACATAGACATGTACATACAGCAGACACACACATAGACATGTACATACAGCAGACACACACAGACACACATGTACATACAGCAGACACACACACACAGACACACACACACAGACAGACATGTACATACAGCAGACACACACAGACAGACATGTACATACAGCAGACACACACAGACAGACATGTACATACAGCAGACATAAGACGAAGACCCAAACACACACACAGACAAATGAGTACATGTTGCGGTGTGTGAACATCGCCACTGGGGAGACAAAGGCGGTCGGGCGTGGTGCTGGCCACCCACCCCCTCGTGTGCCGTGCCGGCATTGGGATAGGATAGCTAACACACGTGCCTGTTTGTTGTTGTTTATTGTTGTTGTTTATTGTTGTTGTGTATTGTTGTTTATTGTTGTTGTGTATTGTTGTTTATTGTTGTTTTATTGTTTATTTTTGTATATTGTTGTTGATTGTTGTTGTTTATTGTTGTTTATTGCTGTTTAATTGTTTATTATTGTTTATTGTTGTTGATTGTTATTGTTTATTGTTGTTGATTGTTATTGTGTATTGTTGTTTGTTCTTGTTTTTATTGTTTATTATTCTTTATTTTTGTATATTGTTGTTTGTTTGTTATTATTTATTGTTTATTATTGTTTATTCTTGTTTATTGTTGTTGTTTATTATTAAGTTGATAATTAATTTGCGTCCCAAATTAGCGCGGTAATCCGCGCGGCGCTGATCTTGAACCGATTCCCCGAGGTCGACCCAGCCCCTCCAATAAGTCGACCCAGCGAGAGGGTTCGCGTCAAACATCATCGCCGCTGGTCGTTGGGGAGACAAAGGCGGCCGGGCGGGGGTTGCGGGTTCCGGCCAGACAGACCCCAGCACAGACACACGCACACAGACACACACAGACAGACACACAGACACACACAGACACACACACGCACACAGACACACACACAGACACACACAGACAGATGCACACAGACACACAGACACACACAGACAGACACACAGACACACAGACACACACACAGACACACGCACACAGACACACACAGACACACACAGACAGACACACACAGACAGACACACAGACACACACAGACACACGCACACAGACACACAGACACAAACAGACAGACACACAGATACACACAGACACACACAGACAACAACAACAACAACAACCGCCATTCGCCACTAAGTGGCGGTGACGTCACCACGATGCTTGTGCCAGGCCAAGTGCACCTTGAGGCCACGTGAAGTGTCGAACGCCCGCTGGCAGGAGGTCACGGGGCAGACCCAGGTGCCACGGGTCGACTGACCGAGATGACCGAGATGACTGGCTGATGCACCACCTGTGCCCCCTACTATACCAACTTGCTGTGCTTTAGCCACCCGGCGCTCCGCTCGTTGTTGTGAGCGTCGCTCCTCCGCCCTCCGTTGTTGTTGGAGGGCGACTGCCTCCAACTGCCCAGTAGCGTCCTTCACGAGCCTCCTCCACTGAGGCCGATCTTGACACCGCTGGTACCAGTCATCGGCAAGTCCACTCAGCTCCACGTCCTCCTGTACCACATCACTCCATCTCTTCTCCAGCCCGTGCCGCGCCCGTCTAGCCCCCTCGATCCGGCCGAACACACAAACACACACACGCACACAGACACACACACAGACACACGCACACAGACACACAGACACACACAGACACACACAGACAGACACACAGACACACACAGACACACAGACACACACAGACACACAGACACACACAGACACACAGACACACACAGACACACACAGACACACACAGACACAGGCACAGACACACACAGACAAACAGACTGCACCGGCGCTCCCCACAATACACACACACACATTTCAAAAGACATGTACACACACGGGAACATACACATATACATAAAATTACAAGGGCTGTATTGAATTCGCAGACATGCTGACCATAGCGGCGGAAGGTTTTTATTTCGATCCCTGAAGGAGGGTTACCTGCTCGCTCCGTTGGGCGGTGATTTGATCGTACTGTCGTTATTATTGTTTATATATATATAAACAAATTTTTTTATCAAAAACAAAATATCCAGCCAATTTTTCTTGACGGACGATGGCTGAGCCGCTTTTTAAATCCTTTATATTAAGTTCGCTTGCTTGCTTGCTTAGGACCGTGCAAATCTTTCGGTCGTTTTTTAACCCACTTCCCGTGATCCAATCGAGCTGACATTTTGCACACAGACTCGTTGTGCGAGACAATTAATGTTCGTGAAAAAAAATTCCAAAATTTTACACTGTTTAGGGAAAACAAATTCAATATTTAATTACAAATTGTTTAATACTGGCAGACAATCATCTGACCCATAGGTGGCAGCCATCTCAAGCCAGAGGACGAGAGGACTCTAGCCGCCCCGATGCCACGCATATAAAGGATTTATAGTGAAAAACTTTGTTTTGACGGGTTATACTTGTTAATATTTACGTGATGGTGGTGATGGTGGTGGGAAGGGGGGGGGAAGGGGGGTGGACCGAACGAGTCCCGGAGAAAACCCACCACGCGCGAGGGAGCAACGCTCGATCCCGCGTGCAGATGGAATAAACAGATGGCAATTTAGCGCCTCGCACTCCTGCCGTGCCGCCTTCTCCTGGGGGGCAGGGGGAGAGGAGGGGGAGGAGGTTACGACTTACGAGCCACTCCTCGACGGCCACTTGGTATCAAGGGGAGTCGCACACGGCTGCACATGTTGTGATATCGTCATTTAGTTCCATCATCTCACGGCGCCGCAGTTGATACCATGGCGGGCGAGTTCGCTCGTGTGTTGGTTAGCGATCTCGCAAAGCCACCGCGTGCGCCTGTCTCTCTCTGTGTGTCTCTGTGTGTGTGTCTCTGTGTGTGTGTGTCTCTGTGTGTGTGTGTCTCTGTGTGTGTGTGTGTCTCTGTGTGTCTCTGTGTGTGTGTCTGTGTGTGTCTCTGTCTCTGTGTGTGTCTCTGTGTGTGTGTCTCTATCTCTGTGTCTGTCTCTGCGTGTGTGTGCCTGGCTGTTCTCTTCGTGTGCACGATAGCAGCGGCAGTAGCGGCAACAGCAGCAGCAGCGGTGGTGGTGGTGGTTCAGTGGTGGTGGTGGTGGTTCAGTGGTGGTGGTGGTTCAGTGGTGGTGGTGGTGGTTCAGTGTGGTGGTGGTGGTGGTTCAGTGGTGGTGGTGGTGGTTCAGTGTGGTGGTGGTTCAGTGGTGGTGGTGGTGGTTTAGTGGTGGTGGTGGTTCAGTGTGGTGGTGGTGGTTCAGTGTGGTGGTGGTGGTTCAGTGGTGGTGGTTCAGTGTGGTGGTGGTGGTTCAGTGGTGGTGGTGGTGGTTCAGTGTGGTGGTGGTGGTTCAATGGTGGTGGTGGTTCAGTGTGGTGGTGGTGGTTCAGTGTGGTGGTGGTGGTTCAGTGTGGTGGTGGTGGTTCAGTGTGGTGGTGGTGGTTCAGTGGTGGTGGTGGTTCAGTGTGGTGGTGGTGGTTCAGTGGTGGTGGTTCAGTGGTGGTGGTTCAGTGTGGTGGTGGTGGTGGTTCAGTGTGGTGGTGGTGGTTCAGTGTGGTGGTGGTGGTTCAGTGTTGTGGTGGTGGTTCAGTGGTGGTGGTGGTTCAGTGGTGGTGGTTCAGTGTGGTGGTGGTGGTGGTTCAGTGTGGTGGTGGTGGTTCAGTGTGGTGGTGGTGGTTCAGTGGTGGTGGTGGTTCAGTGTGGTGGTGGTGGTTCAGTGGTGGTGGTTCAGTGGTGGTGGTTCAGTGTGGTGGTAGTGGTGGTTCAGTGTGGTGGTGGTGGTTCAGTGTTGTGGTGGTGGTTCAGTGTGGTGGTGTGGTTCAGTGGTGGTGGTGGTTGTTCAGTGGTGGTGGTTCAGTGTGGTGGTGGTGGTGGTTCAGTGTGGTGGTGTGGTTCAGTGGTGGTGGTGGTGGTTCAGTGTGGTGGTGGTGGTTTAGTGTGGTGGTGGTGGTTCAGTGGTGGTGGTGGTGGTTCAGTGGTGGTGGTGGTGGTTCAGTGTGGTGGTGGTGGTTCAGTGTGGTGGTGGTGGTTCAGTGTGGTGGTGGTTCAGTGTGGTGGTGGTTCAGTGTGGTGGTGGTTCAGTGTGGTGGTGGTTCAGTGTGGTGGTGGTTCAGTGTGGTGGTGGTGGTTCAGTGGTGGTGGCGGTGGTTCAGTGTGGTGGTGGTGGTTCAGTGTGGTGGTTCAGTGTGGTGGTGGTGGTTCAGTGTGGTGGTTCAGTGTGGTGGTTCAGTGCGGTGGTGGTGGTGGTTCAGTCGTGGTGGTGGTGGTTCAGTGTGGTGGTTCAGTGTGGTGGTGGTGGTTCAGTGTGGTGGTTCAGTGTGGTGGTGGTGGTGGTGGTTCAGTGTGGTGGTTCAGTGTGGTGGTGGTGGTTCAGTGTGGTGGTGGTGGTTCAGTGTGGTGGTTCAGTGTGGTGGTGGTGGTTCAGTGTGGTGGTGGTGGTGGTGGTGGTTCAGTGTGGTGGTTCAGTGTGGTGGTGGTGGTGGTGGTTCAGTGTGGTGGTGGTGGTTCAGTGTGGTGGTGGTGGTGGTGGTGGTGGTTCAGTGTGGTGGTTCAGTGTGGTGGTGGTGGTTCAGTGTGGTGGTGGTGGTGGTTCAGTGTGGTGGTTCAGTGTGGTGGTGGTGGTTCAGTGTGGTGGTGGTAGTGGTGGTGGTTCAGTGTGGTGGTTCAGTGTGGTGGTGGTGGTGGTGGTTCAGTGTGGTGGTTCAGTGTGGTGGTGGTGGTTCAGTGTGGTGGTGGTGGTGGTGGTGGTTCAGTGTGGTGGTTCAGTGTGGTGGTGGTGGTGGTGGTTCAGTGTGGTGGTGGTGGTGGTGGTGGTTCAGTGTGGTGGTGCAGTGTGGTGGTGGTGGTGGTTCAGTGTGGTGGTGGTGGTGGTGGTTCAGTGTGGTGGTGGTTCAGTGTGGTGGTGGTTCAGTGTGGTGGTGGGTAGTGGTGGTGGTGGTTCAGTGTGGTGGTGGTGGTGGTGGTTCAGTGTGGTGGTGGTTCAGTGTGGTGGTGGTTCAGTGTGGTGGTGGTGGTGGTGGTTCAGTGTGGTGGTGGTTCAGTGTGGTGGTGGTGGTGGTGGTTCAGTGTGGTGGTGGTTCAGTGTGGTGGTGGTGGTGGTGGTTCAGTGTGGTGGTGGACGCCAATGTGGAGGTCCTGCTGCTGCTGATGCCGCGATGAGAGAGGGAGCGGTGAGTGGGTGAGTGAGTGAGTAGGTGAGTGAGTGAGTGAGTGGGTGAGTGAGTAGGTGAGTGAGTGAGTAGTGAGTGGTGAGTGAGTGAGTGGTGAGTGAGTGAGTGGGTGGGTGAGTGAGTAGGTGAGTGAGTGAGTAGTGAGTGGTGAGTGAGTGAGTAGGTGAGTGAGTGAGTGAGTGGGTGAGTGAGTAGGTGAGTGAGTGAGTAGTGAGTGGTGAGTGAGTGAGTGGTGAGTGAGTGAGTGGGTGAGTGAGTAGGTGAGTGAGTGGGTGAGTGAGTAGGTGAGTGAGTGGTGAGTAGTGAGTCTGTGAGTGAGTGGGTGAGTGAGTAGGTGAGTGAGTGGTGAGTGAGTGAATGAGTGGTGAGTGAGTGAGTAGGTGAGTGAGTGAGTGTGTGAGTGAGTAGGTGAGTGGGTGAGTGAGTGGGTGAGTGGTGAGTGAGTAGGTGAGTCGGTGGGTGGGTGAGTGAGTGAGTAGGTGAGTGTGTGAGTGGGTGGGTGGGTGAGTGAGTAGGTGAGTGGGTGAGTGAGTAGGTGAGTGGATGAGTGTGTGAGTGAGTAGGTGAGTGGGCGAGTGAGTAGGTGAGTGGGTGAGTGAGTAGGTGAGTGAGTGTGTGAGTGAGTAGGTGAGTGGGTGAGTGAGTGGGTGAGTGGTGAGTGAGTAGGTGAGTGGGTGAGTGAGTAGGTGAGTGAGTGTTTGAGTGGGTTATTGGTGAGTGAGTGATTCAGTGAGTGGGTGAGTGAATAGTGAGTGAGTGGTGAGTTGCTGAGTGAGTGAGTGGTGAGTGAGTGGTAGGTTGGTGAGTGAGTGGGTGAGTGGTGAGTGAGTGAGGAGTGGTGAGTTGGTGAGTGAGTGTGTGAGTAGGTGAGTGGGTGGGTGAGTGAGTAGGTGAGTGAGTGAGTAGGTGAGTGAGTGAGTAGTGAGTGAGTGGTGAGTTGGTGTGTGAGTGGTGAGTTGGTGAGGCCACAGTGGGTCTCTATGTATCTCTATGGGTCTCTGTGTAACTCTATGGGTCTCTGTGTATCTCTATGGGTCTCTGTGTATCTCTATGGGTCTCTATGTATCTCTATGGGTCTCTGTGTATCTCTATGGGTCTCTGTGTATCTCTATGGATCTCTGTTTATCTCCATGGGTCTCTGTGTAACTCCATTAGTCTCTGTGTATCTCTATGGGTCTCTGTGTATCTCTATGGGTCTCTGTGTATCTCTACGGGTCTCTGTGTATCTCTACGGGTCTCTGTGTATCTCTACAGGTCTCTGTGTATCTCTACGGGTCTCTGTGTATCTCCATGGGTCTCTATGTATCTCTACGGGTCTCTGTGTATCTCTACGGGTCTCTGTGTATCTCTACGGGTCTCTGTGTATCTCTACGGGTCTCTGTGTATCTCTATGTGTCTCTGTGTATCTCCATGGGTCTCTGTGTAACTCCATTAGTCTCTGTATATCTCTATGGGTCTCTGTATATCTCTACGGGTCTCTGTGTATCTCTACGGGCCTCTGTATATCTCTACGGGTCTCTGTGTATCTCTATGGGTCTCTGTGTATCTCCATGGGTCTCTGTGTAACTCCATTAGTCTCTGTATATCTCTATGGGTCTCTGTATATCTCTACGGGTCTCTGTGTATCTCTACGGGCCTCTGTATATCTCTACAGGTCTCTGTGTATCTCTACGGGCCTCTGTATATCTCTACAAGTCTCTGTGTATCTCTATGGGTCTCTGTGTAAATGTTCGCGTCTCCAATGAGGAGGTGTTTATTTTTCTGGACACCCACGTTGCTCCACTCTCTTCGCCACGGTGGCCAGGAGATGTTGACTACCTCGCCTGGTCTACAGGAGGTCGTGGGTTCGATCCCGACCCTGACGCCTGCTGCTGTATGTTTGGAGTTTGCGTGTCTCTCTCTCTCATCATCATCATCACGGTGGCTAGGAGATGTTAACTACCTCGCCTGGTCTGCAGGAGGTCGCGGGTTCGATTCCAACCACGGCGCCTGCTGCTGCTGTGTATTTGGAGTTTGCGTGTCTCGGTGGTTCTCCGCGTCCTCCGAGTTCCCCCCTCCACGTTCAGAATCAACACCGCGCGTGTGTTACAGTGTTTGGTTGAACCGCTTCTACGGGGAAGTTTTAAGCTTATCTTTTTTCTCTCTCTCTCTGGTTTTTTTGTTTTCTCTCTCTGCCTGTGTCCTCTCTTTGGAATTTTCACACTTAAATTCTAACTTAGCAATCTCTGAAATACGTAATCAACCGGGCTATGCGTTAATTGTGTGTTGACCGACTCTCTGTGTTGCATTACATTACATTTCGATATTTTACTAGGTTATTTAATTTTAGTGTGTTTTCTCCTAATTTTCAAGCTTGCGTACCGTACCACGTCGTTGTCCACTCATTGACATGCTAATTTTTTCTCTGCCCCCTCCCTCTCTCCGCCCCCGCCCCCCTCTCTCTATATTTAAGGCCTCGTCACAGAGACGATCTCTCTCTTTGTGCCGATACGTGTTCTCTCTCTATGTGTGTCTTTGTAATGTATGTCTGCTTATATGTCTGTCTATAGTTTTCTGGTTCGATTTTTGTTGCTATTTTTTTTATACCTGATGATGATTGCTTGTGTTGCAATCGAAACGTCGTAGTATGCTATTATTTAATTTATTATTTTATCTTTATACGTGACTTTACCAAAAGAACCAAAGAATAATTCCTGCAGTCACGAAAACTCCACAATTAACACTACCCATAGACTCAACACTGCCCATAGACTAACACTACCCATAGACTAACACTACCCATAGTCTCAACACTGCCCATAGACTCAACACTGCCCATAGACTCAACACTGCCCATATACTCAACACTGCCCATAGACTAAC
This sequence comes from Lethenteron reissneri, assembly GCF_015708825.2. Lineage (NCBI taxonomy): Eukaryota > Metazoa > Chordata > Hyperoartia > Petromyzontiformes > Petromyzontidae > Lethenteron > Lethenteron reissneri. Next base: position 3,355,579 of record NC_083788.1, on the reverse strand, counting down.
ACTACCCATAGACTAACACTACCCATAGTCTCAACACTGCCCATAGACTCAACACTGCCCATAGACTCAACACTGCCCATAGACTCAACACTACCCATAGACTCAACACTACCCATAGACTCAACACTGCCCATAGACTCAACATTGCCCATAGACTAACACTGCCCATAGACTCAACACTACCCATAGACTCAACACTGCCCATAGACTCAACACTACCCATAGACTCAACACTACCCATAGACTCAACACTACCCATAGACTCAACACTACCCATAGACTCACACTACCCATAGACTCAACACTGCCCATAGACTCAACACTACCCATAGACTCAACACTACCCATAGACTCAACACTACCCATAGACTCAACATTGCCCATAGACTAACACTGCCCATAGACTCAACACTACCCATAGACTCAACACTGCCCATAGACTCACACACTACCCATAGACTCAACACTACCCATAGACTCAACACTACCCATAGACTCAACACTACCCATAGACTCAACACTACACATAGACTCAACACTACCCATAGACTCAACACTACCCATAGACTCAACAATTGCCCATAGACTCAACACTACCCATAGACTCAACACTGCCCATAGACTCAACACTACCCATAGACTCAACACTACCCATAGACTCAACACTGCCCATAGACTCAACACTGTCCATAGACTCAACACTGCCCATAGACTCAACACTAACCATAGACTCAACACTACCCATAGACTCAACACTACCGATAGACTCAACACTACCCATAGACTCAACACTACCCATAGACTCAACACTGCCCATAGACTCAACATTGCCCATAGACTAACACTGCCCATAGACTCAACACTACCCATAGACTCAACACTACCCATAGACTCAACACTGCCCATAGACTCAACACTACCCATAGACTCAACACGACCCATTAGACTCACACTGCCCATAGACTCAACACTACCCATAGACTCAACACTACCCATAGACTCAACACTGCCCATAGACTCAACACTGCCCATAGACTCAACACTGCCCATAGACTCAACTGCCCATAGACTCAACACTACCCATAGACTCAACACTGCCCATAGACTCAACACTGCCCATAGACTCAACACTGCCCATAGACTCAACACTGCCCATAGACTCAACACTGCCCATAGACTCAACACTGCCCATAGACTCAACACTACCCATAGACTCAACACTGCCCATAGACTCAACACTGCCCATAGACTCAACACTGCCCATAGACTCAACACTACCCATAGACTCAACACTGCCCATAGACTCAACACTGCCCATAGACTCAACACTGCCCATAGACTCAACACTGCCCATAGACTCAACACTGCCCTAGACTCAACACTGCCCATAGACTCAACACTGCCCATAGACTCACCACTACCCATAGACTCAACACTGCCCATAGACTCAACACTGCCCATAGACTCAACACTACCCCATAGACTCAACACTGCCATAGACTCAACACTGCCATAGACTCAACACTAGCCCTTAGACTCAACACTGCCCATAGACTCCAACACTACCCATAGACTCAACACTGCCCATCAGACTCAACACTGACCAGTAGACTCAACACTGCCCATAGACTCAACACTACCCATAGACTCAACACTACCCATAGACTCAACACTGCCCATAGACTCAACAATACCCATAGACTCAACACTGCCCATAGACTCAACACTACCCATAACTCAACACTGCCCATAGACTCACACTGCCCATAGACTCAACACTACCCATAGACTCAACCTACCCATAGACTCAACACTAGCCCATAGAATCAACACTGCCCATAGACTAACACTGCCCATAACTCAACACTACCCATAGACTCAACACTACCCATAGACTCAACACTGCCCATAGACTCAACACTGCCCATAGACTCAACACTACCCCATAGACTCAACACTGCCCATAGACTCAACACTCCCATAGACTCAACACTGCCCATAGACTCAACACTGCGCCATAGACTCAACACTAACCCATAGACTCAACACTACCATAGACTCAACACTACCCATAGACTCAACACTACCCATAGACTCACACTACCCATAGACTCAACAACTGCCCATAGACTCAACACTGTTCACATGAACCTCATAACTCACACTGCCCATAGACTCAAGCACTGCCCATAGACTCAGACCTGGCCCATAGACTCAACACTGCCCATAGACTCAACACTACCCATAGACTCAGCACTGCCCATAGACTCAACACTACCCATAGACTCAGCACTGCCCATAGACTCAGCACTACCCATAGACTCAACACTACCCATAGACTCAGCACTGCCCATAGACTCAGCACTACCCATAGACTCAACACTACCCATAGACTCAGCACTGCCCATAGACTCAACACTACCCATAGACTCAGCACTGCCCATAGACTCAGCACTACCCATAGACTCAACACTACCCATAGACTCAGCACTGCCCATAGACTCAGCACTGCCCATAGACTCAACACTACCCATAGACTCAGCACTGCCCATAGACTCAGCACTGCCCATAGACTCAACACTACCCATAGACTCAACACTGCACCTCCGATTTGTACGGTGGGCTCCGTACGGTGCGAAAGAAGTTCGGCGTACAACATGCATGGCTCACCACGGGACAATTGGGTCCGTCAATCATCAGCTCCAATTCAAAACCTCATCAACTCGGCACGCCAATGAACGCAATTAAGCGAATCAACCCCACTCGTCTCTGTGTCTCTCTCTCTCGTCTGTGTCTCTCTCTGTGTCTCTCTCTGTGTGTGTCTCTCTGTGTGTCTCTCTCTGTGTGTCTCTCTCATCTGTGTCTCTCTGTGTCTCTCTCTGTGTGTCTCTCTCTGTGTCTCTCTCATCTGTATCTGTGTCTCTCGGTGTCTCTCTCTGTGTCTCTCTCTGTGTCTCTCTCTGTGTGTGTCTCTCTCTCTCTCTGTGTCTCTCTCTGTGTCTCTCTCTCTGTGTCTCTCTCTGTGTCTTTCTCTCGTCTGTGTCTCTCTCGGTGTCTCTCTCTGTATTTGTCTCTCTGTGTCTCTCTCTCTGTCTCTCTCTCTCTGTATCTTTGTCTCTCTGTGTCTCTCTCTGTCTCTCTCTCTGTATCTGTGTCTCTCGGTGTCTCTCTCTGTGTCTCTCTCGGTCTGTGTCTCTCTCGGTCTGTGTCTCTCTCTGTCTGTGTCTCTCTCGGTCTGTGTCTCTCTCGGTCTGTGTCTCTCTCTGTGTCTCTCTCGGTCTGTGTCTCTCTCTCTGTATCTGTGTCTCTCTGTGTCTCTCTCTGTGTCTCTCTGTGTGTGTGTCTCTCTCTGTGTCTCTCTCTGTTTGTGTCTCTCTCTCTCTGTCTCTCTCTGTGTCTTTCTCTGTGTCTCTCTCTGTATCTGTGTCTCTCGGTGTCTCTCTCTGTGTCTCTCTCTTTGTGTCTCTGTCTGTCTCTCTCTCATCTGTATCTGTGTCTCTCGGTCTGTGTCTCTCTCGGTCTGTGTCTCTCTCTGTCTGTGTCTCTCTCGGTCTGTGTCTCTCTCTCTGTATCGGTGTCTCTCTCTGTGTCTCTCTGTGTCTCTCTCTCTCTGTGTCTCTCTCTGCGTCTCTTTCTGTGTCTCTCTCTGTGTCTTTCTCTCTGTATCTGTGTCTCTCTCTGTGTCTCTCTCTGTGTCTCTCTCTGTGTGCGTCTCTCTCTGTGTCTCTCTCTGTGTGTCTCTCTCTCTCTTTCTGTGTCTCTCTCTCTCTGTATCTGTGTCTCTCTGTGTCTCTCTCGTCTGTGTCTCTCTCTCTGTATCGGTGTCTCTCTCTGTGTCTCTCTGTGTCTCTCTCTCTCTGTCTCTCTCTGCGTCTCTTTCTGTGTCTCTCTCTGTGTCTTTCTCTCTGTATCTGTGTCTCTCTCTGTGTCTCTCTCTGTGTCTCTCTCTGTGTCTCTCTCTGTGTCTCTCTCTGTGTCTCTCTCTCTGTGTCTCTCTGTGTCTCTCTTTCTGTGTCTCTCTCTGTGTGTCTCTTTCTCTCTCTGTGTCTCTATCTCTCTGTATCTGTGTCTCTCGGTGTCTCTCTCTGTGTCTCTCTCTGTGTCTCTCTTTCTGTATCTGTGTCTCTCGGTGTCTCTCTCTGTGTCTCTCTCTGTGTCTCTCACTCGTCTGTGTCTCTCTCGGTGTCTCTCTCTGTATCTGTCTCTATGTGCCTCTCTCTGTATCTCTCTCTGTATCTGTGTCTCTCTCTGTGTCTCTCTGTCTCTCTCTCTCATCTGTGTCTCTCTCCGTATCTGTCTCTCTGTGTCTCTCTCTCTCTCATCTGTGTCTTTCTCTCTCTCTCTGTGTCTCTCTTTCGTTTCACTACATCTCCTGTTTATTCATCACATCTGTCATCTCTTTAAGAGTTTACAAATCGAAACGGGGTGGGAGGGGGGGGAGGGGTGGGCCCCCCTGTACCCCCCCCCCTCCGGTGATGGCTCACTCCCGGAGGAGCGGTGGCACAGTGGTTAGCGCACTACGCTGTGATTCAAACGGCCTAAGTTCGATTCCCAGCCACGTGATCCCAACCAACCCCCCGTCGTCACCCCACCTGCTTGACCATATTTCACCACTCTGAGACCTCCTTTACCAGTGGAAAAATATAATGATAGGTTTTTACCCTTTCAACTGGTACAAAAACTGACACCTTTATACAAGGCATCATAAAAATGTCGATTTAAAGCGTTCGTGACTGCAGGGATTCATCTTCTTGGTTCTTTCGGTAAAGTCACAAAAATAAAACATATTTTATTATGTATTATTTTTATTATTTTATTACTTCCCTTCTACGTGACTTTACCGAAAGAACCAAGAAGACAAAACATCATGTTTGCAATAACCACAACACAAGCAGTCAACATGCAAACAAGGACAGTGCATATCATTATCATCATCAGAGTTGTTTATTTTTGTTTGCATTTTGACTGCTTGTGTTGAGGTTATTGCAAACATGATGCCTTGTATAAAGGTGTCAGTTTTGCACCAGTTAAAAGGGTAAAATCATATTACTATATTTTGCCACTGGTAAAGGAGGTCTCATAGTGGAAATGCTTACCCCGAGCTCTCAATACTCTGATAGTGCGCTGTCTTTGAGTTGTGAGCCTTTTGGCGTCATCTGGTCCAACACCAATGGAGACTAGGCTCTAAGAAAAGCTGTCTCGGGTGTGGACCAATCAACTTCAAGGACAGTGCATATCATTATCATCATCAGAGTTGTTTCTTTTTGTTTGCATTTTGACTGCTTGTGTTGAGGTTATTGCAAACATGATGCCTTGTATAAAGGTGTCGGTTTTTGTACCAGTTGAAAGGGTAAAAACCTATAATCATACTTCACCAGTCTGTGCTGATCAGCGTGCTGAGGTGGGGTCACATTGTTTCCCACGATCGCCACGGCGTTCATCCAGGAGTGGATCGATAAAAGGGCTCAACGGCAATTGCTATTATTATTATCGAAGCAATATTCCGTGTGTCTATGCACCTACGTTCATATCTACACACGCCCATCCATAAGCAGCATGTAAATACATACATAGAGGTCTTGCACAAGACATTGTCGATACGTACTCCTTAGAGTGTATCATGTTTACATGAACATGCACAGCACATGCAAAGATCCCCCAGGTAGCCATAATATATTCTTTTGGGGCAAGTGCTGTTAGCGAGTAGCACCTATGAAGGCCGGCACTGTGGTACATGAGGGGGGTGGGTGGCCAGCACCACGCCCGGCCGCCTTTGTCTCCCCAGTGCTAGCGATGTTTACACACCGCACCGTTTAATCGTTTGAGGCTGAGTCGGCCTAGGGGAGGCCCAGGACCGGTTCATATAATCGTCACCGGTGTGGGACGTGAGCGGGAATCGCAGCGTAGCGCTAACCGCTGCACTACCGTTCCCACACACTCGTGTACACGTGCACACACGTGTACACACACGT
>NC_083788.1:3308830-3349107 GCF_015708825.2 Lethenteron reissneri | reverse complement strand
GAGTACATCAATTATTGTATGTTTTACGTCATTATCATTAAATAGTCGCAATTCATAAAATGCTTGAATGCTTTCATTTTTCTCGAATTGGTAAACAAAACTCACTATTCTAAGAGCCGCAATGGTACGTGAATACAAGACGACATCACTAAATCAGTCCTTGAAGAGCCGCAGTCTGACCAAGCCCCTGATTTAGATCATTTAAACGTGCGTAGCTCCAGTGGCATTCCTAACATCGGAAGAGGAGCGTTCCAGACGGCCCCAAGTCGGCGAATGCTCTACGGAGGGGACCTTTGTCTTGCGAGGCCAGGCACGGTGTGTCCTCCTATAGAGTGGTGGTAGTACTTTTGCGTTCCTGGAGAACAGCGCGTTATCGAAAAATACCGTTTAAACAAACTCGGAAATAACATGGGGGGCTAAAGCACGGCAGTCGGCGACAAGGCGCGAGACGTGCAACGCAGGCCCGAGCAATGAGCGAGGCGCATGAGTCGCATCCAAGAAGCATCCAGCAGCGTCCCACCGATCCAGCAGCATCCCACCGATCCAGCAGCATCCCACCGATCCAGCAGCATCCCGATGCCTCGTGCGACGTCTACTCCGAAGCAGCTGGGCGGCCGCTTACCACCCCCCGCGGCAACACACCTCCGCTCGCTCGCGTTGCATCCAATTCATATCCGCGCTTTTATATATGTATATATGTGTGTGTGTGCAGTGAAACCTTGGATTGCGAGTAACTTAGTCTGCGAGTGTTTTTGCAAGACGAGCAGAAATGTTAATTCAATATTAATTTGGTAAACGAGCGAGGTCTTGCAATACGAGCAGTACGTACAGTAAATACGCTTTGTCTGCCGAGCGTCACGTGATCACAGCTGAGCCGATGGTTCTTCTCTCTTTCTCTCTCGCTGCGGGATTGTGGGTAATCGTCTCCCATGCTCGGTCTCAGTCGGCGTGCCTCACTCGTATGGTCAACATCCGTGCGAGCGTCGACTGTTTACTATATAGTGTTGTGACCACGTGTGTGTGTGCGTAAAGCATTTTTTGTATTTTGTGTCCAAGTGTAGTGACTTCTTTAGTAGCTGTACTGCAAGTGGAAGTCGTCCTACACAATAATCCTCCTCTCCTCTCTCTCGTCTCCCTCACACCAGCCACGATTACATCTAATTAATACATTTGATTACTTTATCTAAAATTTGAATAATCAAAATAGAAAAAGGTATTTTGCATTAATAATTTTTATACGAACACAGTATTTTTTGGGTTGTGGAACGAACCTTCCGAGTTTCCATTGCTTCTCACGGGGAAATCCGCTTTGATACACGAGCGCTTTGGATGACGAGCACGTTTCCCGGACACGGACCACGCTCGCGATCCAAGGTCTCGCTGCTCATTCCAAAAACTTTCTCCCCGAACAATATTCCCTCGTCGCGCCATATCACAAGCATCGTCACCTTCTCCGGCGTGTATCTTGAGGTGGAACTTGAGCTCGTAGGGCTGCGCAAACGCTTTGCCGCAGGCTCCGCACGCCAGGCTCGCCTTCTCCTTGGCGTGCGTCCGCCGCACGTGGCTGTCGTGCGCCGCGTGCGACGCGAACGCCTTGCCGCAGTGGCGGCACTTGAAGGGCTTCTCGCCCGAGTGCTGGCGGATGTGGGTGCGCAGGATGGACGACGCGGTGAACGCCTGGCGCGCGTGCGTGTGTGTGTGTGGGTGTGTGGGTGGGCGTGTGTGTGTGCGTGTGTGTGGTGTGTGTGTGGTGTGTGGGTGGTGTGTGGGTGGTGTGTGAGTGGTGTGTGTGTGTGGTGGTGTGTGGTGTGTGTGAGTGTGTGTGTGGTGTGTGGGGTGTGGTGTGTGGTTGTGTGTGTGAGTGTGTGTGTGTGGTGTGTGTGTGTGTGTGGTGTGTGTGGGGTGTGTGTGGTGTATGTGGGTGTGAGTGTGTGTGGTGTGTGGTTGTGTGGGTGAGTGTGTGAGTGTGGGGTGGTGTGTGGTGTGTGTGTGAGTGTGTGTGGTGTGTGTGGGGTGTGTGTGGTGTATGTGGGTGTGAGTGTGTGTGGTGTGTGTGTGGTTGTGTGTGAGTGTGTGTGTGAGTGTAGTTGTGTGGGCGTGTGTGGTGTGTGGGGTGTATGGGTGTGGTGTGTGTGTGGGGTGGTGTGTGTGTGGTGTATGGGTGTGGCGTGCGTGTGTATGGTGGTGTGTGTGTGATGTGTGTGGTGTGTGTGTGGGGTGGAGTGTGTGTGGTGTATGGGTGTGGTGTGTGTGTGGGGTGGTGTGTGTGTGGTGTATGGGTGTGGCGTGCGTGTGTATGGTGGTGTGTGTGTCATGTGTGTGGTGTGTGTGTGGGGTGGAGTGTGTGTGGTGTATGGGTGTGGTGTGTGTGTGAGTGTGGGGTGGTGTGTGTGGTGGTATATATGTGTTGGTGTATATGTGTGGAGGTGTGTGTGGGGTGGTGTGTGTCGTGTGTGTGGGTGTCGTGTGTGTGTGGTGGTGTGTGTGTGGGTGTGTGAGTGTGGGGTGTGTGGGGTCGTGTGTGTGGTGTGTGAGTGTGTGGCGTTTTTGTGTGGTGGCAGTGTGTGTGGTGGTGGTGTGTGGATGTGGCGTATGTGTGGGGTGTGTGTATTGGTGTATGTGTGTGTGTGGGGTACGTGTGGTGGTATATATGTGTTGGTGTATATGTGTGGTGGTGTGTGTGTGGGGGGTGTGTGTGTATGGTGTGTGTGTGGTGGTATGTGTGTGTGGGGTGTGTGTGTATTGGTGTATGTGTGTGTGTGGTGGTGTGTGTAGTGGTGGTGTATGTGTGTGTGTGGTGTGTGTGTGGTGGTGTATGTGTGTGTGTGGTGGTGTGTGTAGTGGTGTTGGACACAACAAACAGAAATGGGTAAATTTAACACGACCGATATTATGATTCAGAATACAGATTTCATTTTTTGGTGGGGTGGAGGAGGGTTTACGACACACATTTCCCTTGCGAGGTCTGAACCAATCATCAATTGTGTGGGTGGACTGAAGTGGCAATGGGCCGGAACACTCCATTGTTGTAGGGGCGGTGGAGGGGGTGAAACTCTAAAGCGGACTACGGCCTTACGGAAGGAACCAGGATTATTTTATTTTATTTTACTTTTATTAATTTTAATTTTAATTTTTTACCTACATGACTTTACCGAAAAAAACCTAAGAATATGAAAAGGAACCAGGAAACAAGTCCATAAATAAATCTATATCCTGCACACTGGAGACCCATAGAGTTACACAGAGACCCATAGAGGTACACAGAGACCCATAGAGTTACACAGAGACCCATGGAGTTACTCAGAGACCTATAGAATTACTCAGAGACCCATAGAGTTACACAGAGACCCATAGAGTTACACAGAGACCCATAGAGTTACACAGAGACCCATAGAGTTACACAGAGACCCATAGAATTACTCAGAGACCCATAGAGTTACACAGAGACCCATAGAGATACACAGAGACCCATAGAGTTACACAGAGACCCATAGAGATACACAGAGACCCATAGAGTTACACAGGAGACCCATAGAGTTACACAGAGACCCATAGAGTTACACAGAGACCCATAGAGTTACACAGAGACACATAGAGATACACAGAGACACATAGAGTTACACAGAGACCCATAGAGTTACACAGAGACCCATAGAGATACACAGAGACCCATAGAGTTACACAGAGACCCATAGAGTTACACAGAGACACATAGAGTTACACAGAGACCCATAGAGTTACACAGAGACCCATAAAATTACTCAGAGACCCATAGAGTTACACAGAGACCCATAGAGTTATACAGAGACCCATAGAGTTACACAGAGACTCATAGAGATACACAGAGACCCATAGAGATACACAGAGACCCATAGAGTTACACAGAGACCCATAGAGATACACAGAGGACCCATAGAGATACATAGAGACCCATAGAGATACACAGAGACCCATAGAGTTACACAGAGACCCATAGAGTTGCACAGAGACCCATAGAGTTACACAGAGACCCATAGAGGTACACAGAGACCCATGGAGTTACACAGAGACCCATAGAGTTACGCAGATAACCATAGAGATACACAGAGACCCATAGAGATACACAGATACCCATAGAGTTACATAGACCCATAGAGATACACAGAGACCCATGGAGATACACAGATACCCATAGAGTTACACAGAGACCCATAGAGATACACAGAGACCCATAGAGTTACACAGAGACCCATAGAGTTAGTTCAACGCGTAGGCTTTCACAACCAATATCATCCAGAATATGGGAGGGGGGGGGGGGCAGTGGGGAGGGGCAGTTTGGGAGTGAGGGCAGTTGGGGAGGTGGGGGCAGTTGGGGGGGGGGTAGTTGGGGGGGGGGACAGTTGGGGAGGGGCAGTTGGGGAGGGGCAGTTGGGGAGGGGCAGTTGGGGGGGCAGTTGGGGAGGGGCAGTTGGGGGAGAGGCAGTTGGGGAGGGGCAGTTGGGGAGGGGCAGTTGGGGGGGGCAGTTGGGGAAGGGCAGTTGGGGAGGGGCAGTTGGGGGAGGGGCAGTTGGGGAGGGGCAGTTGGGGAGGGGCAGTTGGGGAGAGGCAGTTGGGGAGGGGCAGTTGGGGAGGGGCAGTTGGGGAGGGGCAGTTGGGGAGAGGCAGTTGGGAGGGGCAGTTGGGGAGGGGCAGTTGGGGAGGGCAGTTGGGGAGGGGCAGTTGGGGGGGACAGTTGGGGGGGCAGTTGGGGGGGACAGTTGGGGAGAGGCAGTTGGGGAGGGGCAGTTGGGGAGGGGCAGTTGGGGAGGGGCAGTTGGGAGGGGCAGTTGGGGAGGGGCAGTTGGGGAGGGGCAGTTGGGAGAGGCAGTTGGGGAGGGGCAGTTGGGGAGAGGCAGTTGGGGAGGGGCAGTTGGGGAGGGGCAGTTGGGGAGAGGCAGTTGGGGAGGGGCAGTTGGGGAGGGGCAGTTGGGGAGAGGCAGTTGGGGAGAGGCAGTTGGGGAGGGGCAGTTGGGGAGAGGCAGTTGGGGAGGGCAGATGGGAGGGGCAGTTGGGGAGGGGCAGTTGGGGAGGGGCAGTTGGGGAGGGGCAGTTGGGGAGGGGCAGTTGGGGAGAGGCAGTTGGGGAAGGGCAGTTGGGGAGGGGCAGTTGGGGAGGGGTAGTTGGGGAGGGGCAGTTGGGGAGGGGCAGTTGGGGGAGGTGCAGTTGGGGGAGGGTCAGTTGGGGAGGGGCAGTTGGGAGGGGCAGTTGGGGAGGGGCAGTTGGGGAGGGTCAGTTGGGGAAGGGCAGTTGGGGAGGGGCAGTTGGGGAGGGGCAGTTGGGGAGGGGCAGTTGGGGGAGGTGCAGTTGGGGGAGGGTCAGTTGGGGAGGGCAGTTGGGGAGGGGCAGTTGGGGAGGGGCAGTTGGGGAGGGTCAGTTGGGGAAGGGCAGTTGGGGAGGGGCAGTTGGGGAGGGGCAGTTGGGGAGGGGCAGTTGGGGAGGGGCAGTTGGGGAGGTGCAGTTGGGGGAGGTGCAGTTGGGGGAGGTGCAGTTGGGGGAGGTGCAGTTGGGGAAGGGCAGTTGGGGAGGGGCAGTTGGGGAGGGGCAGTTGGGGGGGCAGTTGGGGAGGGGCAGTTGGGGAGGGACAGTTGGGGAGGGGCAGTTGGGAGGGGCAGTTGGGGGGGGTAGTTGGAGAGGGGCAGTTGGGGGGGGGGACAGTTAGGAGGGGCAGTTGGGGGAGCTGCAGTTGGGGAAGGGCAGTTGGGGAGGGGCAGTTGGGGAGAGGCAGTTGGGGAGGGGCAGTTGGGGAAGGGCAGTTGGGGGAGCTGCAGTTGGGGAAGGGCAGTTGGGGAGAGGCAGTTGGGGAGGGGCAGTTGGGGGGGGGCAGTTAGGGGGGGGGCAGTTGGGCAGGGGCAGTTGGGGAGGGGCAGTTGGGGAGGGGCAGTTTGGGGGGGCAGTCAGAGCGAGCAGTTAAGGGGGGAGGGGACAGTTGACGGGGGGCAGTTGGGTGAGTGGGGGACCGCCACGGTCCAGGAGATGGTGGGGACACAGGGAAATATTCCTAGACATTTAAAGCTGTGCATCAATAACGATGCAGTTCATTTATTGTAAACTAATCTAAGAAACTAAACCATTTTTTTATGCCTACCAGGTAAGGGCCACCCAGCTACGTAGGTTTTTTTTGTCCCACGAATGACGGCTCAACACGAAGTGGCTTCATCACGTGGCAAAAAAAACTGTACAGCAAGCGGGCAAAATCCTCTGAATGCGATGCCACCGGTACGGTGATTCTCCACCCTCACCGTAAAGGAGGGCAAACACTCTAGGATCACCTTCCTGGCTCCCCCCACACCCCCCCAAACCCCCCCCCCCCTTCCTTGGCTCCTCCCCCCTCCTCCTCTTACCCTATATAATAATGCCCCATCACAAATAACTCCAACTACAGTTATTTTGCTGTGCCTTTTTACACCCGATGAAGGAAGCTTGTGTTGCCTCCGAAACGTCGTGATTCATTATATTATTTCTATTATTTTTATTTAATTTATTATTTACTATTTATCTATTTTTACCTACGTGACTTTACCGAAAAAACCTAAGAGTATAGGGCAAACACCCTCCATCGAGGGGGACGGTCCACCGACATCCCCATGGAGAGAGAGAGAGACGGAACTCCACAGCGGGACTCTTGCTACTGCATCGGCGGTGGCTCGGAGATGTTAACTCCCTCGCCTGGTATCCAGGAGGTCGTGGGTTCGATCCTGACCATGGAGATTGCGTGTCTCTCTCTCTCTCTGATCATCATCGGCAGTGGCTCGGAGATGTTAACTTCCTCGCCTGGTATCCAGGAGGTCGTGGGTTCGATCCTGACCCTGGAGATTGCGTGTCTCTCTCTCTCTCTCTCTCATCATCATCACGGTATCGAGATGTCAACTTCCTCGCCTGGTTTGCAGGAGGTCGACGGTTCGATCCTGACCCTGGAGATTGCGTGTCTCTCTCTCTCTCTGATCATCATCGGCAGTGGCTCGGAGATGTCAACTACCTCGCCTGATATGCAGGAGGTCGAGGGTTCGATCCTGACCATGGAGATTGCGTGTCTCTCTCTCTCTCTCTCATCATCATCGGCAGTGGCTCGGAGATGTTAACTCCCTCGCCTGATATGCAGGAGGTCGAGGGTTCGATCCTGACCCTGGAGATTGCGTGTCTCTCTCTCTCTCTCTCTCATCATCATCGGCAGTGGCTCGGAGATGTTAACTCCCTCGCCTGATATGCAGGAGGTCGAGGGTTCGATCCTGACCCTGGAGATTGCGTGTCTCTCTCTCTCTCTCTCTGATCATCATCGGCAGTGGCTCGGAGATGTTAACTCCCTCGCCTGATATGCAGGAGGTCGTGGGTTCGATCCTGACCCTGGAGATTGCGTCTCTCTCTCTCTCTGATCATCATCACGGTGTCGAGATGTCAACTACCTCGCTTGGTCTACAGGAGGTCGTGGGTTCGATCCTGACCCTGGAGATTGCGTGTCTCTCTCTCTCTCTCTCTGATCATCATCACGGTATCGAGATGTTAACTCCCTCGCCTGATATGCAGGAGGTCGTGGGTTCGATCCCGACCCTGACGCCTGCTGCTGTAGATTTGGAATCTCTGTGTCTCATTCCCCGTGGTCCCTTTGACTCTGTGTCGGCTTCTCCAGGTGTTCCCCCCTGCACATTGAAAATCAACGCCACGCGCTTCAGAGCATCGTGGCTGCTGCTCTACAGACCCACGTGACGATGATGATAAACCACCTTGGTTGAGCCATCATTCGCGATTGCCAGGGTCGCTGCTGAGATAAAGGTGCGTCATAATCTTGATTTGAAGCTTTCGTGACTGCAGGCATCCACACTCTTTGGTCCTTTCGGTGAAGTCACGTGAGTCGAAACACAATAAACCAAATCACGACGTTTCGATCGCAACACAAGCAGTCTTCACCCGTTGGCCCGACTTCAGAAATGTTCTTGCTGTGGTTGTCCCAGCTGATGGAGACCGGCTTGTGTTGCGATCGAAACGTCGTGTTTTGTTTAATTTTATTTCTACCTACGCGATTTTACCGAAAGAACCAAAGAGCAGAGCTACGTCTAGGCCGAGTGGGCCTCACCTGTGGCAGTGAAGAAAGAATAAATAAACAATCTTCTTGGTTCTTTCGGTAAAGTCACGTAGAAGGGAAACAACAAAACAATAAAACACAACAAAACAATTCTCACGACGCCTCGGCCACAACGCAAGCAGCCGTCCTCAGGCGAAGAATTTTAAATCGAAATAAACAATCGTTTAGTTCAGCGAGAGACGGGCCGATGCGCGCTCATCCTTCAGCGGATGGACCCTGACCTTGCTGCAGTAGACGCACTTGTAGGGCCTCTCGCCGGAGTGGACGCGCATGTGCTTGTTGAGGCTGGACGACTGCGAGAAGCTCTTGCCGCACACGGTGCACTGTGTTGACAAAGAAGATGAGGACAGGTCAGTTATCCGGGTTCGTAGCGCAGTTACCCGAACCGATACACCACCGCTCACCCGTGTTGAACAAGACAAAGGTTCCCCGCATAGACTGGGAACACAGACTGTTGGTGCAAGTTCTGTCAGCGAGCACCTAAGGCACACGAGGGGGTGGGTGGCCAGCACAACGCCCGGCCGCCTTTGTCTCCCCAGTGGCGATGTTTACTAGACACCGCACCAGGTACTCATTTGAGGCTGAGCCGACCTAGCGGAGGCCCAGGACCGGCTCAGATAGTCGTCACTGGTGTTGGCCGTGAGCGGGAATGGATCTCGGGTCGCCGGGTTTGGAGCGCATACAAATATATGTGCGTGGACTTGATGATTCTCCCGTAGAGGCTTTCACAGCACGAGGATGAGGTGCGTGAAAGGCAACTCCGTCCCTCCATTAACGGCAAACACACCCAACTCGGAGGAAGCTTCACTGTCAAAAGACCACGTGTCCAGGTCTGTCGAGGCGACATTCAGACGCTGTCGTCTCGACAGACCTGTTCTTCACCTGAGGACGGCTGCTTGCGTTGTGGCCGAAACGTCGTGAGAATTATTTTATTATGTTTTATTTGTATTATTTTATTACTTCCCTTCTACGTGACTTTACCGAAAGAACCAAGAAGATGAATCTCTGCAGTCACGAAAGCTTTAAATCGAAACATAAAAATGTTTTATTTTTATTATTTTATTACTTCCTTTCTACGTGACTTTACCGAAAGAACCAAGAAGAGGAATCCCTGCAGTCACGAAAGAAGCTTTAAATCGAAAGAAATGAAAATAATATAGGACGACGTTTCGATGGCAAGCAAGCGAGGAGCAAGCAAGAGCTAGCTTATCGACACAAGATATAACCTTGTTGTAACAGCTCTCTCGCCGGCTCAGCAGTTCCACCACCGGATTATTTTTTCCCGCCTGAAGACACGACCGCTTGTGTTGCGATCGAAACGTCGCGATCTGTTTTATTTTTCATTTTGTTTTATTTTTTCTACCCACGTGACTTTACCGAAAGAAACAAAGAGTATGAATCCCTGCTGTCACGAAAGCCTCAATCAAGATTGACACGTACACTGCTTGGTGCTCATAGTCACGTGCACGCGTATATTCGCACACATATCAGAATCAGAATATTTATTTAAACTACAGGAGGAGTCCGATGAGCTAATAAGCTCTTTCTCACAGATGTCCAGTAGGGGCAACTTGTAAACACATTACAACAACAAATATTACAAAAACAAATCACCAAAACAAATACAACTAAACCATCTGCATCCTACCAGACAAAGCCCACGGAGGTATTAACCTCTTTTTCAGAAGCGACCTGGCCACAAATGAAAACGCTCAACAAGGCGGCCCCACCATTTGGACATTTGTAGCCCCAAACAGAATTTAAATAACCTCAGGTGCACGTTTCTAAATGTGGTGGGAAAGAAAAGAATCGAACTCGAGCCCGCCCGCCCGCCCGTACGTACACGCCCGCACGTGACATGTCGCAATCGGGTACCCGATACCCGTACCCTACTCGATACCCGGCTACCCGTACCCGGCCGAGTATCGGGTACGGGTACGGTTAACCCGGGTAACCGTTTGCGACCCTGGTGCGGCCGGGTACGGGTACGGGTAAGGAATCAAAACCCGTTTGCGACCTCTGCCGCACACATGTACACGCCCGCACGCACACGCCCACGTACCTTGTGCGGCCGGTGCTTCTCGTGCACGTGCAGGATGTGCACGCGCAGGCGGTCGCGCTTCTCGAAGGAGCGGGTGCACAGGTTGCACGGGTACTTGCGGTCGCCGAGGTCCACGCAGCGCGTGTACTTGAGGTGCTTGTCGCGGTAGTAGCGGTACGCGAAC
Source organism: Lethenteron reissneri (assembly GCF_015708825.2). Lineage (NCBI taxonomy): Eukaryota > Metazoa > Chordata > Hyperoartia > Petromyzontiformes > Petromyzontidae > Lethenteron > Lethenteron reissneri. The sequence goes on along the minus strand of NC_083788.1, from coordinate 3,338,787 downwards.
ACCTTGCCGCAGCGCTCGCAGCGGTAGCCCTCGCCGCTCTCTGCGTGCACGCCACACGGCAAGGGATAAGACAAAGGTCCCCCCTCCCGTGTAGACTTAACAGACCGCCGGGGCAAGTGCTGTGAAGGCGAGCAGCACCTGCGAAGGCCGGCACGGCGCACGACGGGGTCGGGTGGCCAACGCCACGCCGTGCCGCCTTCGTCTCCCGATGTTTAAACACCGCACCAGGTGCTCGTTTGAGGCTGAGTCGACCTAGGAGAGGCCCAGCAACGGTTCAGATGATCGTCACCGGTGTTGGCCGTGAGTGGCAATCGAGCTCGGGCCGCCGGGTCCGTAGTGGTGGAGCTGATGGTGAGGCCCCATCTCTTAGAGGCATGCTCCAGGTTCAGCAGTAATGTCTCCACTTACCAGATCATCAACATATGCAATATAGTTGAACAACAGGGAGCTATCGCTCGACCGCACCCGGGCAACAGCCAGCCTCCAATTTTACCTGTACCAGATTAAGATCCCTCTGGTACAGTCAGGGAAAGTCTTGAACTGCGTGGTCAAAGAAGATCTTAAATAGTGTAAGGGCCAGAAAAAAATCCTTGTGGAGCCCCAAGGTGAACAGGAAATGTCTCCTACTCCCATCCACGCAGCATCAGCCAGACCTGCCCACCATCATAAAGGTCCTCAAATGATTGTGAGCAGAGTCAGGGACTCTGAAAGCACGCACAACAACCCAAAGCCCTGATCTATTGATAGCATCAGAGGCCTTGACCAGGCCAAACAACGCAGAGATGTAGGTCCCGTTGATATTACCTACACCTCTGCTGGAGGAGACTAACAGAACAAATGGGGTCCGTGCACATTGGGGCTTTGCGAGCCTCTCCTCAGCGTGGCTGGCAAGGCGATGTTTAATTATTCTTTCCAGGGCCTTTACCAGCACTGAGGAGCGAGATGGCCCAAAAGTTTTTGCAATCAGAACAGTCCCGATAAAAAAAGAACATGGAGGACCACCAGAGCATCCTTGGAATCATGCGGAACTGGTCGTGTGGACCAGCCCCATTGTAATGATGTGGCATAGAGGAGTTTGCACGCCACCCTCTCTCAGCAGTTACTTTGAGAGGTCATCTCTACCTGCTGCTTTGTATGTACGTTGAACTTCCTTCGCACCGTACGTAGCCAACCGTGCTAATCGGATGTGCGATTTACCTGGTCTCATGCTCTGGATCGTCCTTCGCACTTCCTCAACAGATGGCACACCATCCAGCCACTCACAGGGGGTGACAACTTCTTCCAATGTTTGAGGCACCGCAGCCCCAGCAGGATCAAAGCCCCCCTTTCCCCATGATGTTGTTTCAGCCGAGGGGTTTTATCTCCCACAAGACCTCACAGAAATGCTCGGTAAAGCTGCCAGACCCATTCCTGGGGGTCGGAGATCAGATCACCTTTCTTTCCCTGAAGCATGGGGAATAGGTGAGGCGCTGCGAGCTACTTTGCTATCGACACCAACCACCATCGTACCATCAGCCGTGACCGCCTCTCCATATCCTTCCACGTCTCCTCCTCCTGCCATCCTCCCATCGCCCACCGCCATCGCCATCACCGTCGTTTTCACCGCCGCCGCCGCGGCCGCCATCACCATCATCAGACCGCCGTCGCCGCCGCCGGCGGCGCCCACCCCGGCCGCCGCGGCCTCCGCGTCTTCCGCCGCGGGGCTCGCCGCGTCTCCGCCGCCCGGCCCGGGTCCCGGCCCGCGTCCCGGGCCCGCTCCGGGACTCGAGGCCGCGGCCGTCGGGAGCCTGAGCCCCACGGGGATGCCCAGGAACTGCAGGTAGGCGGACTCGCCGTACCACACGAGGAGCTCGCGGCCCGAGGGGACGTCGCGGCTCGCCTCGTACACGATGGAGCGGCCGCTCTGCAGCGCCACGAGGTTCTGCTCGGAGGAGCTCCGCGCGCAGTTCACCAGCGACATCCAGTTGCCCGCCGCGCCGCGCCCGTCGATGAAGTGGCTCAGGCGGCCCCCCTCGAAAATCTGTGGGGTGGGAGGCAGTAGGGGGCGGAGTGTTGAATGGAGGGTTTGTTGTGGTGGAGGGGGAGACCAGGGCAGGAAAACAAAGATAAGCTTCAGATTTGGGCGGTTTGGGGGTGTTTGGGGGATGAGTGGCATGAGGTTTTGGAGGAAGTGGAAAGGTGGCAGAGTGGTAGAGGTAGGGGTAAGGAGAACGTGGCAGTGGAGGAGGTGATGGTGGAACTAGAGGTCGACGTCATGGATGATGAAGGGATGAGATGGTGGTGGTGATGGTGATTGTGGTGGGGGTGGGGTTGTCGTCCGTAGAAGGTGACGGTAGTTGCGGTGCGACCGTGGTCACTGCTGTCGAGAATTTCGAGCTCGCGACTCGTGAGTCTCCCACACACGCACACACACACACACACGCGTCGGTGTTCGTGCGAGCGAGCGAGCAAGACGGACTCTCACCTCCCACATGTGCGAGTTGTCGTCGTGCGTCTTGATCTCGCTGGGCGAGACGACGCGGCCCGCGTAGGGCCCGAAGCGCGTGCCCCGCGCCACGAGGCCCCGCGTGCAGAACACCCCGTAGTGCGCCTCGGTGCCCAGCCACGTGTGCAGGATGCTGAGGCCTGTCTCACGCGTGCACGTGAGAGACACGTGTGACTATGTCTCACGCATAGACGTGAGAGACACGTGTGACTACGTCTCGCGTAGACGTGAGAGACACGGGATGCACGTGAGAGACACGTGGGACTACGTCTCACGTAGACGTGAGAGACACGGGTGACTACGTCTCGCGTAGACGTGAGAGACACGGGGTGCGCGTGAGAGACACAGGGTGCACGTGAGAGACACAGGTGACTACGTCTTGCGTAGACGTGAGAGACACGGGGTGTGCGTGAGAGACACGTGGGACTACGTCTCGCGTAGACGTGAGAGACACGGGGTGCGCGTGAGAGACACGGGGTGCGCGTGAGAGACACGTGGGACTACGTCTCGCGTAGACGTGAGAGACACGGGGTGCGCGTGAGAGACACGTGGGACTATGTCTCGCGTGAGAGACACGGGGTGCACGTGAGAGACACGTGTGACTACGTCTCGCATGCACGTGAGAGACACGGGGTGCACGTGAGAGACACGGGTCACTACCGTCACACCCAACGCACCTTCAGGGAGGTTGAGAGACTCGCGATCCAGTGGCACAGTCTGAGGCCTCACACCTGGGAGAGGCAAAGACGAACAGGTGAGGGAGGCACACCGCGGACGTGTGAGAGGAGGTAAAGGGAGGAGCCGGGGGGCAGGTGCGGGTGGGAGGTGGGGTGGGGGCCGGGGTATCTCTCTCTCTGCCCCGTTGGGATCTCTCTCCATTCATCTCTCCCCACTCTCTCCCCATCGCTTCTTTCCGCCTCTTCAAGGATGCACACACACAACACGTACATGTGTAACTTCAATAGAGCCTGTATGCGGTGTGAGTTGACTAGTCGGCACGGGAGGTAATGACAGGGGAGTCAGTTGTAAGTGCGAAGGGACTGGTGGCCACGGGAGGTAATGACAGGGGCATCAGTTGTGAGTACGAAGGGACTGGTGGCTACGGGAGGTAATGACAGGGGCATCAGTTGTGAGTGCGAAGGGACTGGTGGCCACGGGAGGTAATGACTGGGGCATCAGTTGTGAGTGCGAAGAGACTGGTGGCCACGGGAGGTAATAACAGGGGAGTCAGTTGTGAGTGCGAAGGGACTGGTGGCTACGGGAGGCAATGACAGGGGAGTCAGCTGTGAGTGTGAAGGGACTTGTGGTCACGGGAGGTAATGACAGGGGAGTCAGTTGTGAGTGTGAAGGGACTGGTGGCTACGGGAGGCAATGACAGGGGAGTCAGTTGTGAGTGCGAAGGTACTGGTGGCCATGAGAGGTAATGACAGGGGAGTCAGTTGTGAGTGTGAAGGGACTGGTGGCCACGGGAAGTAATGACAGGGGAATCAGTTGTGAGTGCGAAGGGACTGGTGGCCACGGGAGGTAATGACAGGGGTATCAGTTGTGAGTGCGAAGGGACTGGTGGCCACGGGAGGTAATGACAGGGGCATCAGTTGTGAGTGCGAAGGGACTGGTGGCCACGGGAGGTAATGACAGGGGCATCAGTTGTGAGTGCGAATGGACTGGTGGCCACGGGAGGTAATGACAGGGTAGTCAGCTGTGAGGGCGAAGGGACTGGTGGCCACGGGAGGTAATGACTGGGGCATCAGTTGTGAGTGCGAAGAGACTGGTGGCCACGGAAGGTAATGACAGGGGAGTCAGTTGTGAGTGCGAAGGGACTGGTGGCTACGGGAGGTAATGACAGGGGAGTCAGCTGTGAGTGTGAAGGGACTGGTGGCCATGGGAGGTAGTGACAGGGGAGTCAGTTGTGAGTACGAAGAGACTGGCGGCCATGGGAGGTAATGACAGGGGAGTCAGTTGTGAGTGCGAAGGGACTGGTAGCCATGGGAGGTAATGACAGGGGTATCAGTTGTGAGTACGAGGGGACTGGTGGCTACGAGAATGATTGAGAAGGGAGCGTGGTCGGGTGACGGAAGAGGACGGTGGAGTCTGCCGGTGGAGCGAGCGTTCAGAGTCAGCGAGAATGATCGAGAAGGGGGGCGTGGCCTCGTGTAGGTATAAAAGGGGGACCTGCGCGGGAGACTCGGGGCTGTTGCGGTGGGGGTCTCCGCCTGATGTCAAGTGAACGTGTCTTCAATAAAGTGCCATCTCAACAGTCGTCGTCATTACACATACGCACGCACAGATTCCCACACACTCGTACACACATATACACACAGACACACCCTCGTACGCACACAATACACCTGCACACAAAGACAACGATCCCCCCGTACAGCCTTAACGGACTATTGGTGGAGTTCTGTTAGCGATCTGCACCTATGAAGATCGGCACGGCACACGAGAGAGTGGGTGACTAGCACCACCACGCCCGGCCGCCTTTGTCTCCCTCGTGGCGATGTTTACACCTGCATACACTCGCACACACGTGCCCCACGCACTCTTACACTCGCACCAAACTTAACGGCAAATATTCATGCATGGTCTCTGATACTGTTGGGGCAAGTGCTGTTAGTGAGCAGCGTCTATGAAGGCCGGCCAACAGCACACGAGGGGGTGGGTGACCAGCACCGCGCCCGGCCACCTTTGACTCCGCAGTGGCGATGTTTACGCACCGTGCCACATACTCATTTGAGGCCGAGTCAACCTAGCGGAGGCCTAGGACCCGTTCAGATAATCGTCAACCGGTGATTGCCTGAGCGGGAATCGAACTCGGGTAACCGGGTTAGTAGCACAGCGAGCAAACCATGCACTACCACTCCCCGCACACACACACGGGGGCAATGCTCGCGAGCACACACACTTTCACACACACTCCCAGCGCGAGGCCGACTAATTACATCTCGTGGAGGATCGCTCCGCTGAACAAAATAGTTCCGTGAATCATTTTGCGAGTGCGAGTTCGGGTTTTAAGTCGATGTTAAAAAGAAATGTTTCATGGAAGTTGGTTCGTAAGTGCAGGTGTTCGTAAGTTGGGTGTTCGTAAGTCGGGTGTTTATACGTCGAGGACTGCCTGTTTCCAGTTCAATGGGCAAAAACAGTTTTAGTTAAGACGCGAGGAAAAAAATAATTCAAAGGTAAGATCAAGATGTCATCACGGTCAATATGCCGTACCAAGACTGTTGTCGATGGCATTGCAAGTTATAATAATGCCAACTTGGAACGCACCGCGCACAGCATTCGCTCACTCGCATAAGGGGCATGTGTACGTTGCAGGATACCGGAATGCCTGGAGAAAACGAATGCGTTTGAGTGAGGGGGCAACACCTCTACAGATGGAACAGTTCAGAGACTCATCCACATTTGGCTGTCCTGCCTTTACCTGGCTGAGCTAGGGGTACGGCACTGTCTTAACACCCACGGGCTAGAGAGCGTGGAACAGATGGGGGTTAGTCCACACACTTTGCTGTACTGCCTTCTGCTGGCGACGCCCACCCACGGAAAGGGAGAGAATGTCGGAAACATCCGTGGGGCGATCCAGCAACCCTCGTTGCTGTCACCACACAGTGCTGGATCAGAGTAGCAACAGCAGCGTAACAACCACCACCACCACCACCGCCACCACCCACCACCGCCACCACCCACCACCGCCACCACCAGCGCAACCACCACCGTCACCGCCGTCACCGCCGCCACCCACCACTGCCACCACCACTGCCACTGTCACCGCCACCACCGTCACCACCGCCACCCACCACCACCAGACCCTACAGATGTAGAGCAACCTCCGCTGGGCAGTCACAGTCATCACCACACTCGGTGATTTTCTACCACTCATGGTCATCCTCAACACCACCACCACCACCACCAAACAACAACACAACACAGCATTCGAGCATTACTGCTACGAAACCGTCCGGGGAGGTTCGTCTTGACTCGGGTCACCATGGCAGTAAATGTGACTTTTCCCATCGTGGAGTGAGCATGAGACCGCAGGGCTGTAAACTTCACCTCTGCCCTCCAGGACCCGGCGGAGTGTGTGCATAGTACCGACAGCGTTCAAACTGCAGCATAATTGGTGCGCTCCGTGCCAGATATCGCGGGGTTATCGTGGACGGAAAGTTGACCCCTTCCAAAGCCCCCGCATGAAATAGATTCGCAAAAAGACCAAGTCAAGTTCCCTCCCCCTGCTACAGAAACTTGCAGGGCCGACCTGGCATGCACCTGCTGTTAAGCGCCGCGAACTACTGGATATGTGTGCGCAAAAAGAGCTTTGCAGCTAATAGGATTGCTCGAGTACGAATAAATATTCTGACGTCTTCTGAACTTTACCGCCCTCCCCCCTCCACATCTCTGGTCTGCTCGGTGGCAGGATCACTGCAATTTCAGCGGCAGCTCATCAACGACACTGCCAAGATTGCAGGGCGAAGCAACGCCAACAATTAGGCACCATGACGGACGCTCTGAGAACAAGACGGGGATGGCTCCTGGGCTGCCGATTCTTGGGGAACATCCCCTTGCCGACAAATCTCCGCAGAGACGTCGCGCGGACCGCACGGGGAGTATTTTTGGCACGCGGTTGTCGCCGACGACGACGACATCGATGACCACCGCTACGCTGCAACCATCATCTCAACCAAGACCTCAATTAAGTCACCTCCTCCTGGCTGCTGACTGGGGTCCCAGTGATCACCTCGCTTCTGGGACCACGCTTTGCTGCTGCTGCTGCTTCCATCCTCGAGTCTCACCACAACCCCCAGATCGGGAAGAAACGCCGCTGGCGAACGGCATGGGAACAACGCCCAGAGTTAAATTTCGATTTAAAGCTTTCGTGACTGCAGGGATTCATCTTCTTGGTTCTTTCGGTAAAGTCACGTAGAATGTAAATAATAAAATAATAACAATAAACGTTATCAAATCATATAATAAAAGAATATAATATAATAAAATATTTTATTATGTTTTATTTTTATTACTTTATTATTTCCATTCGACGTGACTTTACCGAAACAACCAAGAAAACGCCCAGAGTTATAAACACCTCCGCATAATTATGAAAGTCACCGCCAGCGTTTCGATTTAAAACTTTCGTGACTGCAGGGATTGATATTCTTGGATCTTTCCGTAAAGTCACGTAGAAGGGAAATAATAAAATAATAAAACATAATAAAATTCTCACGAAGTTTCGGCCACAACACAAGCAGCCGTCCTCAGGTGAAGAACAGAACTGTCGGAAAGACAGCATCCTAATGGACACTGCTAAGCTTGGCAGCGTATTTTAAGCTGGGTGGGAGGAGCAGAGCGCCTTGACAAAGGAGTTTACATATCAACAGAGGAGTTTAGCATATTGACGCGAAAGAACTGCTTCTACCCTACGACCATACAATAAACCGATGTGAAAAAACTAGAAAAAAACTACATCAATATAATCAATGTACTCAATATACTCTCCAATAAGCTGAGCTATTAACATTAAGTAACTGGGTATAGACTACACTATATGATGACTACCATATAATGAACCGATATAAAACTGAAATATAAACTACATCAATATAAATTTCGATTTAAAGCTTCCGTGACTGCAGGGATTCATCTTCTTGGTTCTTTCGGTAAAGTCGCGTAGAATGGAATTCTACGCGACTTTACATCAATATAATCAATTGCCTACATGAAGATGAGTCGAGTATTACATCTCCACAGTTCACATCTCGAGGTGGCCTGCGTCTCACTTGGTCCCAGGTGTCTCCTCTGTCGCTCCGTGGTCTCCGGACTCCTGGGTGTCTCGTCATGGTTCGAGATCCTCCCTTTGTCTCCAAAATGTCCAGCATCTCTCTCTCTCTCTCTCTGCATTTTTCCGTGTCTCCCGTGTCTCTACATGACCCACCCTAGTCTCCCTGTATCTCCAAGATCTCCACGTGATCTCCCCGTGTCCACCACATGACCCACCCTAGTCTCCCTGTATCTCCAGTATCTCCACGTGATCTCCCCGTGTCCACCACATGACCCACCCTAGTCTCCCTGTATCTCCAGTATCTCCACGTGATCTCCCCGTGTCCACCACGTGACCCACCCTAGTCCCCCTGTATCTCCAGCATCTCCACGTGATCTCCCCATGTCCACCACGTGACCCACCCTAGTCTCCCTGTATCTCCACATGATCTCCCCGTGTCCATCACGTGACCCACCCTAGTCTCCCTGTATCTCCAGTATCTCCACGTGATCTCCCCGTGTCCATCACGTGACCCACCCTAGTCTCCCTGTATCTCCAGCATCTCCACGTGATCTCCCCGTGTCCATCACGTGACCCACCCTAGTTTCCCTGTATCTCCAGCATCTCCACGTGATCTCCCCGTGTCCATCACATGACCCACCCTAGTTTCCCTGTATCTCCAGTATCTCCACGTGATCTCCCCGTGTCCACCACGTGACCCACCCTAGTCTCCCTGTATCTCCACGTGATCTCCCCGTGTCCACCACGTGACCCATCATAGTCTCCCTGTATCTCCAGTATCTCCACGTGATCTCCCGTGTCCATCACGTGACCCCCCTAGTCTCCCTGGATCTCCAGCATCTCCACGTGATCTCCCCGTGTCCACCACGTGACCCACCCTAGTCTCCCTGTATCTCCAGCATCTCCACGTGATCTCCCCGTGTCCACCACGTGACCCACCCTAGTCTCCCTGTATCTCCAGCATCTCCACGTGATCTCCCCGTGTCCATCACGTGACCCACCCTAGTCTCCCTGTATCTCCAGTATCTCCACGTGATCTCCCCGTGTCCACCACGTGACCCACCCTAGTCTCCCTGTAGCTCCAGTATCTCCACGTGATCTCCCCGTGTCCATCACGTGACCCACCCTAGTCTCCCTGGATCTCCAGTATCTCCACGTGATCTCCCCGTGTCCACCACGTGACCCACCCTAGTCTCCCTGTATCTCCAGTATCTCCACGTGATCTCCCGTGTCCATCACGTGACCCACCCTAGTCTCCCTGTATCTCCAATATCTCCACGTGATCTCCCCGTGTCCATCACATGACCCACCCTAGTCTCCCTGGATCTCCAGTATTTCCACGTGATCTCCCCGTGTCCATCACGTGACCCACCCTGGTCTCCCTGTATCTCCAGTATCTCCACGTGATCTCCCCGTGTCCACCACGTGACCCACCCTAGTTTCCCTGTATCTCCAGTATCTCCATGTGATCTCCCCGTGTCCATCACGTGACCCACCCTGGTCTCCCTGTATCTCCAGTATCTCCACGTGATCTCCCCGTGTCCACCACGTGACCCACCCTAGTCTCCCTGTATCTCCAGTATCTCCACGTGATCTCCCCGTGTCCATCACGTGACCCACCCTAGTCTCCCTGGATCTCCAGTATCTCCACGTGATCTCCCGTGTCCATCACGTGACCCACCCTAGTCTCCCTGTATCTCCAGTATCTCCACGTGATCTCCCCGTGTCCACCACGTGACCCACCCTAGTCTCCCTGTATCTCCAGTATCTCCACGTGATCTCCCCGTGTCCATCACGTGACCCACCCTAGTCTCCCTGGATCTCCAGTATCTCCACGTGATCTCCCCGTGTCCACCACGTGACCCACCCTAGTCTCCCTGTATCTCCAGTATCTCCACGTGATCTCCCGTGTCCATCACGTGACCCACCCTAGTCTCCCTGTATCTCCAATATCTCCACGTGATCTCCCCGTGTCCATCACATGACCCACCCTAGTCTCCCTGGATCGCCAGTATCTCCACGTGATCTCCCCGTGTCCATCACGTGACCCACCCTGGTCTCCCTGTATCTCCAGTATCTCCACGTGATCTCCCCGTGTCCACCACGTGACCCACCCTAGTTTCCCTGTATCTCCAGCATCTCCACGTGATCTCCCCGTGTCCATCACATGACCCACCCTAGTCTCCCTGTATCTCCACGTGATCTCCCCGTGTCCACCACGTGACCCACCCTAGTCTCCCTGTATCTCCAGCATCTCCACGTGATCTCCCCGTGTCCATCACGTGACCCACCCTAGTCTCCCTGGATCTCCGCATATTCTCTCCTCCATCTCCTCGCGATTTCGCCCCCCTCTCCCCGCCGTGGCCTCGCCACAACCTCCTTATGTCTCTGCGTGTCCTCCCCGCGTGTGGTGTCCTCTCACCTGCAGGAAGGCCCAGGTGAAGGCCCGAGATGGCGTGCCCTGCGACCCCTCCCCGCGGGCCCAACCTCCCGTACAGCACCGCGTGCAGCTCCGCTTCAGAGAAATAGAACCTTTGTTGCACTTGATGTTGTGGCTGATGATGATGATGATGTGGTTGATGGTGTTGCTGTTGTTGTTGTTGCCGGTGATGGTGGTGGTGGTGTTGACGTTGTTGCTGAGCTTGAGTCTGGTTCTGAGTTTGCTGTTGATGATGCTGATTGTTTTGTCGATTGTTCTGACCGTGTTGTTGATGTTGTTGTTGTTGTTGATGCTGGTGATGTTGGTGATGTTGGTGGGGACGGGACGGAGAGATGGAGGGCTCCCCCCCTATGGGGAGGAAAGGCATTGGGCGACACGGAACTTCACGGGCCTTGGGCAGCACCAGCGGCAGGGGCATTGCGAGGGGCAAGGCCGGGGTCAACTTCCCTTGCTGCTGCTGTTGCTGCTGCTGTTGCTGCTGTTGCAGGTGTTGCAGATGCTGCTGCTGCTGATGTCCATTCCCATGATGGTGCAGGTGATGGTGGTGATGGTAGGCGCGATGATGGTGGTGGTGCTGATGTAGTTGCGACGGTGGCAGTAGCAGCGCCCCCGCGTTCGGAGCAGCAACAACAGCGGCGGTGGCGGCGGCGGCGGGGAGAGCCCCTCCGTAGGGTCCCGGCGAAGGCCCCACCTCGAGGTGAAGGCCCGGGTAGGCGAAGGCCGGCCTGCAGCCCTTGAGCGCGGCCCCCTCGGCCACCAGTCCAGGCAGCAAGTGGTGGAGGCCCGCAGAGGGCCCTCCAATCCTTCGCCTCGGCGACGCCCCAGGGAAGGCCATCATGGTCCCCGGGACCTCTCCGCCTGGTTGCGGTGCTCTAGGAACGCGGGGAGCCCCTTTTGGGGGGCCATGCGAAGAGAGCGGCGGACCAGGGCGACTGGGTGGTGGCGACGGCGGCGGCGGCGGTGGTGGAGATTCAAAAGCAAACGGACGGTGAGGTGCAGACTCACGTCCTCTCTCCTCTTCGGCCTCCACCTCCTCTTCCTTCACCTCCTTCTCCTCCTCCTCCTCCTCCTCGCCGAGTGGTGTCTGCTTGCTTTGCGTGTCTCCCCTGGGATCTAGAGGCTCTGCGCCAAGGAACGGCCTCGGAATGAATCCTGCGGGGCACAACACATCGATCCCTGGGGTTACATCGGAAAAGTTGGGACAAATCGGTAACTTTATCATCATAATCATCATCAGCAGCAGCAGCAGCTGCCGTGGTCAATTCCGCTGCTGTATGAAGGTCACCCCCAAGCTACCCTCAAGGTGTCTCCATGCCTGCATGTAATTAAATCGACGGGACAGGAGGAAGATGAACGACACGTGGAATTAAAGAACGCACGCATGCAGGTTTCTAACGACGTCATTCAAAGTTTCGATTTAAAGCTTTCGTGACTGCAGGAATTCATCTTCTTGGTTCTTTCGGTAAAGTCACGTAGAAGGGAAGTAATAAAATAATAAAAATTAATTATATTATTTTATTATGTTTTATTTTTATTATTTTATTACTTCCCTTCTACGTGACTTTACCGAAAGAACCAAGAAGAAGGTCATTCAAAGTGTCAAGAAAGGGCAAGTGGGCTTGGTGGACAGAGGACGTGGTTGACGTGCAGCTACGAGACGTGCAGCGGGCAGGACACAGTCACGGCTAGAAGGGGCAGCGATGATGATGGTGGTGGTGGTGATGGTCAAGGCCTATGATACCATCAGTAGCCCTGGGCTCTGGGTTGTTCTTCATGCTTTCGGGGTCACTAACTCTCTGCTCACAATTATTAAGGACCTTCATGATGGTGGGCAGGCTACGTGGCTAAAAACTACGTGGCTGGGAGTCAGAGCAATTCCCTGTTCACCTTTGGGTGTGACAGGGATGTCCTCTGGCTCCAACATAATTGAACATCTGTTTTGACCACGTGGTTGGTGAAGCCTTTGATGGCTGTACCAGAGGAATTTTCATCTGATACAGATACAGTGGGAGGCTGATCGATGCCCGGGTGCAGTCAAGGGATGGCTCCGGTTTTACAGCAGAAGTTTCATGCTGAATCAAGCGAGCGACATTATATTTTCATCAGCTGTGCAACGCTGTGTGGATGTTACCTAGTCTGTCACTCCACACGAAACTTCAGGTCTTCTTGGCCACGGTCATGCCCTCCCTTCTCTACGCTTGCGAAACGTGGACCCACCTAATTGAACATCGTCGCCGGTTAGAAAGATTGAGGCTGGCCTGCCTAAAATTCCTCCTGGAATTAACCATCCGGGATTGTATTAGATGCTCACAAATCTTTGAAAGATCTGGACAAAGTCCCATCGGTGAGCTCCTCCGGCAGGCAAGGCTGCGTTTGGCTGGGTCATGTAGCCCACATGCCCAGCCACCACATGCCTAAACAGCTTTTGTTTGGCCGAATAGAGGGGGCTATATGGAGTGATGTGGTAGAGGCGGTTGTGAACCTGAGTGAACTTGCAGGTGACTGGTACCAGCGGTGTCAAAACTGGTCTCCTGAAGGACGCTGCTACTGGGCAGTTGGAGGCAGTCGCCCCTCAGCAACAGCGGAGGGCAGAGGAGCGATGTTCACAACAATGAGAGGAGCGCCGGGTGACTAAAACACAGCAAGTTGTCTCATTAGGGGGCACAGGTGGTGCATTGGCCAATCATCTTAGTCAGTTGACCCATGGCACCTGGGTCTATCCTGTGACCTCCTGCCAGCAGGCGTTTGACACTTCACGTGGCCTTAACATGCACATAGCCAGGTACAAGCACTGTTGTGATGTCACCACAACTTAGTGGCGAATGCCGGTTGCTGGTGGTGGTGGTGGATTGTGTGGGGAGCTCACAAATCCTTGAAAGATCTGGACACGTTCCCATCAGTGAGCTCCTCCGGTAGGCAAGGCTGCGTTGGTTGGGTGATGTAGCCCGCATGCCCAGCCACCGCATGTCCAAGCAGCTTCTGTTTGGCTGCATAAAGGGGGCTAATTGGGCACGACATGGGCTGGAGAAGAGATGAACTGATGCGGTACGGGAGGATGTGGAGCTGAGTGGACTTGAATTTCGATTTAAAGCTTTCGTGACTGCAGGGATTCATCTTCTTGGTTCTTTCGCTAAAGTCACGTAGAAGGGAAGTAATAAAATAATAAAAATAAAACATTTTTATGTTTCGATTTAAAGCTTTCGTGACTGCAGGGATTCATCTTCTTGGTTCTTTCGCTAAAGTCACGTAGAAGGGAAGTAATAAAATAATAAAAATAATAAAATAATAAAATAATTCTCACGACGTTTCGGCCACAACGCAAGCAGCCCTCCTCAGGTGAAGAACATGTCTGTCGATAAGACAGAGTCTAAATGACACGTCTTAGGCTTGGGGTGTCTTTTTAAGCTGAGGGAGGAGGAAGAGAGTCTTGACAAAAGAGTGGACTTGCCGACGACTGGTACCAGGGGCCTCTGTTAAGGAGGCTCGCGTGGCCTCAAAGTGCACCTGGCCTGGCACCGGCGCTGTGGTGATGTCACCATCACTTAGTGGGGAATTGCGGGTATTGGTGGTGATGATGGTGGTGGTGGTGATGGTGGTGATGATGGTGGTGGTGGTGATAATGGTGGTGGTGGTGATGATGGTGGTGGTAGTAATGGTGGTGGTGGTAGTAATGGTGGTACTGATGGTGGCAGTGGTGATGGTGGTGATGATGGTGGTGGTGGTTATGACGGTGGTGATTTTGACTTTTTACAGATGACCAGTCGTTTCGCAAGCATCTATATTTTGAAATGTGTACAGTAAAACAATAACAAGAATAAATGCTTAGAGCAATTAGGCGATATAAATACTGTAGAGTGTATAAATTACAAACGATCGTAATAGCAAACGCGACTTCAAATCATAAAACTTCCAGATATCGGAGGAATCACCCATAACTAAACAAAAATTTAACCCGTAAAAACCAAGTTTTTCACTATAAATCCTTTATATGCGTGGCGGCTAGAGTCCTCTCGTCCTCTGGCTTGAGATGGCTGCCACCTATGGGTCAGATGATTGCCTGCCACCATTAAGCAATTGGTAATTAAATATTTTAAAAAATTCCTAAAAAGTGTAACATTTTGGAAAAAAAAAATTCACGAAAATACATTGTCACGCACAACGAGTCTGTGTACAAAATGTCAGCTCGATTGGATCTCGGGAAGTAGGTTATATGCGTGGCGGCTAGAGTCCTCTCGTCCTCTGGCTTGAGATGGCTGCCACCTATGGGTCAGATGATTGCCTGCCACCATTAAGCAATTGGTAATTAAATATAATTTATTTTTCCTAAAAAGTGTAAAATTTTAGGGGAAAAATTTCACGAAAATAAATTGTCACGCACAACGAGTCTGTGTGCAAAATGTCAGCTCGATTGGATCACGGGAAGTGGGTTAAACAACGACCGAAAGATTTGCACGGTCGTAAGCACGCAAGCAAGCACGCAAGTAAACTCAATATCAAGGATTTAAAAAATATCCCCGTTCTTGGAAGCGCAATTTAATTCGGCATCCGAAGTTAATTTCCCCAAGAGTTCAAAGCCCATTGAGTCGCAAAGGGCGACACGACCGAACGAGACAGAGCGAAATCAAAAAGGCAGATGCGGTCAAAATTGAAAGGATATTTGTAAGCGTAACACAAAAGACAACATCCGTTAACTTGAGCTCAACAAAGGACACATCACGCCAACTTTGAGGTCAGTGAAGGGCGCGTAACAGAATGAAGTTGTTCATTTTAACGCTTCATAAAGCATGACGGTCTGCCGCACCAAACTCTTTCCGAACGGCCGTAATTATATTCTTGGTTCTTTCGGTAAAGTCACGTAGAAGGGGAATAATACAAATAAAACAATAAAATTCTCACGAAGTTTCGATTGCAACACAAGCAATCATCATCAGGTGTGAAACCCACAGCAAGAAAATTAAAATTAATTTTTTTTAAAAATGTTTTAACGTGACTTGACCGAAAGAACCAAGAATGACTCCCTGCAGTCACGAAAGCTTTAAATCAAAATTGGGCCGTAATTAGATTATATGCTGTAAGAACGTGTCTCATTCAGACACCCATCACTCAACCTTGTTGCGTTGCAAAGGCCTCATCAATGAACTCTGGATGTCGCCTGATGATGATGCCGTTTGTAATCACCGGTGAAACGTCGTGGCACTCAACATTAAGAGATAATTGTAAGATTACACTGGTCAACACACTTTTTCTGGCATGAGGTATTCCAACGGGTTTAATGTAACTTTGGGGTGCTGATTCCAAATCTGGCATCCGTTTTTGTCTATCACATCAGGTTTTTGAGATATCAAATATTGCATTTTCAATAAAAACTGCAGAAGAAAAAGATTAAATGTGGATATCTACATAGAAATTATAAACACACTATCCTAAAAATACAGCACCATATTTTAACACTAAAGCAGTCACTGACTCGCAACAACTTGCAATCGTAAGTGACAGAGTTAATTTCGGGTAAAATCACTGAAAATGGGGGTATGCCGATAGCATAAAAATGAGATGTGATAGAGCAAATCTGACATCAGATGTGGAATCAGCACCCTGAAATCAGTCTAAAACAGCTGCAAAAGTCCAGGCCAGAAAAAATATGTTTTTTTTGTTGTTGACCAGTGATATTTGGTTGCAACCGCAACAAACAAAAAACGCACGAACAAGAAACCATCTTAAAGCGACTTCGCGCAAACAGAAAAATCGAGGAAAAAGCAGCTAAAGTCTTGCGGGAAAAGCGCCGCACATCAACGCCGTGTCCCAAAATCCCAGTGGGATGCAATGGTCAATCCACTGCTGAATGAAGGCGTCCTCCCACGCCGTGTCGATCATGGTGGGGTGGGGGGAGGTTGTTGTTTTTTTATCAGCCATACTTCATCAACAGAACGTGGCCCAAGCAGCAGCAGCAGCAGCAGCATCAGCAGCAGCAGCATCAGCATCAGCAGCAGCAGCATCAGCAGCAGCAGCATCAGCAGCAGCAGCAGCAGCATCATCAGCAGCAGCATCAGCAGCAGCAGCAGCATCAGCATCAGCAGCAGCATCAGCAGCAGCAGCATCAGCAGCAGCAGCATCAGCAGCAGCATCAGCAGCAGCAGCAGCGTCAGCTGTTGTGTTGGAAGAGCCGCCACGAGCAGCTTTGCCGACGCTCCTGCAGCGCCAGGTGCTGTTTGCGAGTGCCTATTAGAATTCTAGCTTTGGAGCTTTCGTGACTGCAAGGATTCATATTCTTCGGGTTTTTTCGGTAAAGTCACGTAGGTAAAAAGTTCGAATTAATAAAAGTAAAATACAAATAAAATACAAATCACGACGTTTCGGAGGCAACACAAGTTTCCGTCTTCAGGTGTTTTTTTATTTTATTTTTATTTTACTTTTATTAATTCGAATTTTTACCTACGTGACTTTACCGAAAAAACCTAAGAATATGCCTATTAGAACCCAGACGCGCATCGCCACCGCTGTCTGCCTGCCTGCAGGGTGACGATTTTATCTGAAGCGGTCCCGGGGCCTCCCCTAGGTCGACTCAGCCTCAGATCAAGTACCCGGTGAGATGTGTAGTGAAACAAAAAAACAGAAATGTTCTTTTTTATTGTTGACCAGTGTTATCGATTGGCAGCACGTGGGTTGAAGGGATGTAACGAGTCACTCGGCGCTTGTCACAGAGGACGAGGGGACAGACACACGGGGACACGGGATCGGTGGAGAGACCACGGAGACATGGGATACAAATGAAATCGTTACACGCTGCACGCGCCAGATGATTGTTCAACACATCCCCCGTGACGCGCTAAGCAATTGTACGTATGGACGTTGAACTTCTTTCGCGCCGTACGTAGCCGACCTGTTTGCGTTGATGAAGTAACCGATTCGTATTATGATTGAGACCTCGGTGTGCGTGTGAACACGTGTCCTCTTCAACTCAGACAGCGATAATTGCACACACACACACACACCACGCTCTGCACACACATACCCACACTCGCACTCTCACTCTCTCTCTGCACACACGCACATACTCTGCACGCACACACACTCCATGAACATAGACTATCTGCACACGTACACGCTGTGCGCACACTCCATGCAAACCACACACACACACTCTGCACACAGACATTCTGCACTTACACTCTGCACACACACGCACACTGCACACACACACTACTACACACACTACACACACTACACACACACTACATACACACACCAGACACACATAAGTTCACACGCACTACACACACTACACACACTACACACACACTACATACACACACCAGACACACACAAGTTCACACGCACTACACACACACACTACACACACACTGCACACACTACACACACACTACACACACACACTGCACACACACACACACTACACACACACACTACACACACACACCAGACACACACAAGTTCTACACACACACACTGCACACACACACACACTACACACACACACTACACACACACACCAGACACACACAAGTTCACACGCACGCCCCTACCGACATTCAAATGCGCGGGCGACAAAAGCCCGCCAGGTGAGCCCCGCGCGCTGCCCCGGGGGCTCCCCCCGCGTGTGAACGCGCAACGCCCTCGAGCCCGAGGACGCGCCCCGCGTTGCATATGAACACCCGGAGAGGGGCGCACACACACACAGATTCACACACATACACACAGACTCACATATACACACACATACACACACAGACACACACACACAGATACACACACATACACACAGACTCACACATACAGACACATACACACACATACAGACACACACATAGACACACAAAGACACACACACACACACAGACACACACAGATACACACACAGACATACATACACACAGACACACACACACAGACACACACACAGACACACACAGACACACACACATACAGACACACACACAGACACACACAGATACACACACACACACACACAGATACACACACACACAGACACACACACAGATACATACACACACACATATACACACACACACACAGACACACACAGACACACACACACACAGATACACACACAGACACACAGACACACAGACAGATACATACACACACACAGACACACACACAGACACACACACACAGACACACACAGACACACACAGACACACACACAGATACACACACAGACACACACACAGACACACACACAGACACACAGACACACACAGACACACACACACAGACACACACAGATACACACAGACACATACAGACACATACACACACAGACACATACATACAGACACATACAGTCACATATACACACACAGACACATACATACAGACACACACATACACACACACAGACACACATACACATACAGACACACACACAGACACACACAGACACACACACAGACACACACAGATACATACAGACACACACAGACACATACATACACACAGACACACACACACAGACACACACACAGACACATACAGACACACACACAGACACACACACAGACACACAGACACAGGTCCCCCGTGTAGCCTCGAACGGACTCTGGGGGCAAGTGCTGTTCGCGAGCAGCGCCTATGGAGACCCGCACGGCACGCGAGGTGGGTGTGGAGAACACCACCAACACCACGCCCGGCCGCCTTTGTCTCCCCGGTAGTGATGTTTACACAGCGCACCAGGTATACTCATTCTAGGCTGAGTCGACCTAGGTAGGGGGAGGCACCAGGACCCGTTCAAATGTTCGCCGTCACTGAACTATATTTGATATTTCATTGGTCGTGAGCGGGAATCGAACTTCGAGGGCTGCCGGGTGATTCCTAGCGCGCTAACCGCTGTGCCACCGCTCTTCAAATTGCGTCCACGTGCCCATAGACTAGCTGGGGTCAGGAACGTCCGGCCCGTGACATCATTTGGGTCTTGCCCTGCCAAGGCAAACCGCAGGCGGGACTCGAAATTCAATAAATCTAGGAGCAAAACCTGGAAAAGCAGTTGCGAGTAGCGACATCATCAATAACCGCGACTAACATCATTAGGGGCGTGAGTTAATTCAATGTTTGACCAAATATAAACGGGCTAATTTTTAAGTTGATCATTTTGTATAATTATTCAAATGGCCCTTGGCAGATGAAAGGTCCCCCACCCCTGATTTACAGAGACCAGGCGAGGTAGTTAACATCTCCTAGCCACCGTAGACACACTCATACAAAGATCCCCCGTATAGCATTAACAGACTGTAGGGGCAAGTGCTGTTAGCGAGCACCTATGAAGGCCGGCACGGCACACGAGGGGGTGGGTGGCCAGCACCCCGCCCGACCGCCTTTGTCTCCTTAGTGGTGATGTTTACACACCGCACCAGGTACTCACACAAACACGCGCTCACACACTCACTCACTCACACACTCACACACACTCACTCCCACACTCAGAATCACACACACAATTACACACTCACTCACACACTCACAATCAAACACACAATCACACACTCACTCACTCACTCACACACACTCACACACTCACTCACAAACACTCACTCTCACACACACTCACACTCTCACACACACACTCACTGACACACACTCACACACACACTCACTGACACACACACTCACTCACACACTCACTCACACACACTCACTCACACACACACACATTCACTGACACACACACACACACTCACACACACACTCACTGACACTCACACTCACTCCCTCACTGACACACACACACTCTCACACACTCACACACACACTCACTGACACACACTCACACTCACTCACTCACATACACACTCACACACTCTCACACACACTCACTGACACACACTCACTCACACACACTCACTCACACACACACACACTCACACACACACTCACTGACACTCACACTCACTCCCTCACTGACACACACACACTCTCACACACTCACACTCACTCACACACACACTCACTGACACACACTCACACTCACTCACTCACATACACACTCGCACACTCTCACACACACACTCACTGACACTCACACTCACTCACTCACTGACACACTCACACACTGTCACACACTCACTCACTGACACAGACACACACTCACTCACACACTCACTCACACGCACTCACTCACACACACTCACTGACACACACTCACTCACACACTCACTGACACTCACACACACACACACACACTCTCACACACACTCACTCACACACTCACTCACACGCACTCACTCACACACACTCACTGACACACACTCACTCACACACTCACTGACACTCACACACTCTCACACTCACTCACACTCACTCACTCACACACACATTCACTGACACACTCACACATACACTCACTCACTCACTGACACACACACACACACTCTCACACGTACCGTGCATCACCACGCCCGACATCCCAGCCGGGCGGAGGATCCCAAGCGCGCAGCCTTTGGGAGCGGAGCGCTGCTGCTGTTGCTGTTGCGTGTATCACGCCGGGCCCGCGACTGCACGAACTAGTTGGGGTGTCGGTGTCTGTAGGGAGGCAGCGTAGGAAGTAGGTGGGTGGGTGGGTGGCGTCGATGGCCGATCGTGGCACGAGTTTGCTACTTGTAGAGATCAATCGACGAACCGGTCCAAAGACAAAGCCCCCCCCGTATAGCCTCGAGCAGACAGCTGCTGGATGGGGGGCAAGTCGCTGCTTCTAAGCGCCAGGTTACTACTCATTTTGAGGCTGAGTCGACCCACAGGAGCGGGTTCGGACAATCGTCGCTGGTGTCGCGCTACCCGCTACACTACCCGCTACATTACCCGCTACACTACCCGCTACACTACCCGCTACATTACCCGCTACACTACCCGCTACATTACCTGCTATGCTACCCGCTACGCTACACGCTACACTACCCGCTACACTACCCGATACACTACCCGCTACATTACACGCTACACTACCCGCTACACTACCCGCTACGCTACACGCTACACTACCCGCTACACTACCCGCTACACTACACGCTACACTACCCGCTACACTACACGCTACACTACCCGCTACACTACACGCTACACTACCCGAGACAAAGATCCTCTTGCCGTGCTGCCTTCACAGACTTCACACATAGTGGAGACACATATTAATTAGCTGATTACCCCCCCACCACCACCACCACCACCACCGTTCCCTATGCGTACGCACATTGTCAGTCGTTACCCCCCCCCACCCCATACGCAAGCGACGCATTGGGATCAACCTCCCCCCCTCCCCCCTCCCCCCCTCCCCTCCATGTGTACGCGCTAAGTGGATGGCCCCTAGCCACGTGGGGGATGCACGTGGGACGGTGGAGCCCGTGGTGGTGGTGACGGTGGTGGTGGTGACGGTGGTGGTGGTGACGGTGGTGATGGTGGTGGTGGTAGTGGCGGTGGTGGTGGTGGTGGTAGTGGTGGTGACGGTGGTGGTGGTGACGGTGGTGGTGGTGGTGACGGTGGTGGCGTTGGTGGTGGTGACTGTGGTGGTGGTGGTAGTGGTGTTGACGGTGTTAGTGGTGACGATGGTGATGTTGACGATGGTGGTGGTGACGGTGACGATGGTGGTGGTGACGGTGGCGGTGGTGGCAGTAGTGGTGGCGGTGGTGGTGACGGCTGTGGTGACGGTGACGATGGTGGTGGTGACGATGGTGGTGGTGGTAGTGGTGACGGTGGTGGTAGTGGCGGTGGTGGTGGTGGTGGTAGTGGTGGTGACGGTGGTGGTGGTGACGGTGGTGGTGGTGGTGACGGTGGTGGCGTTGGTGGTGGTGACTGTGGTGGTGGTGGTAGTGGTGTTGACGGTGTTAGTGGTGACGATGGTGATGTTGACGATGGTGGTGGTGACGGTGACGATGGTGGTGGTGACGGTGGCGGTGGTGGCAGTAGTGGTGGCGGTGGTGGTGACGGCTGTGGTGACGGTGACGATGGTGGTGGTGACGATGGTGGTGGTGGTAGTGGTGACGGTGGTGGTAGTGGCGGTGGTGGTGGTGGTGGTAGTGGTGGTGACGGTGGTGGTGGTGACGGTGGTGGTGGTGGTGACGGTGGTGGCGTTGGTGGTGGTGACTGTGGTGGTGGTGGTGTTGACGGTGTTAGTGGTGACGATGGTGATGTTGACGATGGTGGTGGTGACGGTGACGATGGTGGTGGTGACGGTGGCGGTGGTGGCAGTAGTGGTGGCGGTGGTGGTGACGGCTGTGGTGACGGTGACGATGTTGGTGGTGACGATGGTGGTGGTGACGATGGTGGTGGTGGTGGTGGTGACGGTGCCGGTCATTAGGACCGAGTGGTGCATGCCTGTCAACCCCTTGTCACTGCCCGACATTATTAGAGAGCAACTCAGACCGTGTTGTTGCTCACCGCCATGCCCCTTCATAAATCTCAACGTTCATCCCACAAAGTCCCATCACAAGGGCGAAACACAAACAAATAGACAACATTCATGGCTCGGCTTATTGGAAAGTACATACTGATGATACTATGTAGTTTATACTTTAGTTTTTTACGTGGTTGTTTAGTAACTGCAGCTACATACTATTAACATTCCTTCCCTTTGTTAATGCTACCCCCTATCCCCTCCCTTTGATGTTGCTAATCCTGCATAATGCACGGGCATAATATGACTTTGAAACCCCCCAGCCCACCTCCTACGCATTTCCCATAAATATGCTAAATTCCTCTTGATATGCAAATTATTTTGTCAAGGCGCTCATCTTCCCCCCTCCAACCCAGCTTAAATATACGCTCCAAGCTTGGTGGTGTTTCATTCTTCACCTGAGGACGGCTGCTCGAGTTGTGGCCGAAACGTCGTGAGAATTCTTTTATTATGTTTTATTTTTTATTATTTTATTACTTCCCTTCTACGTGACTTTACCGAAAGAACCAAGAAGATGCATTGCCCTTATTCAAACGGCTGAACGCCGCCTGGACCTGAACACTGAACTCCCCCCGCACAAGGATACGGGGTAAACCGTCTGGGTTGTTGACAGGGCGTGTTGGTGACGGCCCGAACCGAGGGCACGCGCGAGGGAGTTGGATGTCTCAAGGAAGTCACTTCGGGTGACCCCCGAGGTCGCTCGAAACTCCGTCTCACGCTCTCGTTGAGCCCTCCCAGCTGGTTCGAAAAAAAACAGGCCACGGGACATTTTGAAATGGTGCACGGTAAGTCCAAAGCGCAGAACGCACCACCCACCGCTACAACGAGGAACTACTTTCTTGAGCTGTGCGGCTGAGCCGTTACCTGGCGATTGGGCGCGCGGAGTGAGACGGTTTCTCATACTCTTAGGTTTTAAAAAATTAAAAATAATAATAGAAAAAATAATAGAAATAAAATACTAGATCACGACGTTTCGGAAGGCAACACAAGCTTCCGTCTTCAGCTGGAAGCGTCACAGCACGATTGCTGTATCAAGTAAAGAGAGAAGTCCCAATAGATCTGACCTTGTATATATATACTGGTTAAGCATCTAGACCCGCGGAAAACCGCGGGAGGAGCACGTCCAACGTGGAGACGAAGCGATAAGATCACGACTGTTCCCCTAAATTAACAACAACGAAACCCACGGACGTTAAACTGGTGTTCGTGTTGGCCGTAACAATCCCCCAATGCTAAACAATCCCCTACAGATCACTCACTGCCATGTGCATCACACGCAACAGCAGCGGCAGCAGTGAGAGCGAAATGGATCCTACCCCACACCACCCCTAACACCCGCTCCTACAAACCCGGCAGGACCCTCCTGGACAACGCGTCTTGAGACTCGGGCCTTTCTGGGTAAAACGAGCCGAATCATCATCGTCAACGCCATCGTCAACCTCATAATGATGTTGTACCAGTGTTTGTGTCCGTGTGTCTGCACACGCCGCGGATTAGCACGGTGGGCTACGTACGGTGCAAAAGAAGTTCAACACACATACACACACTGCCCATAGACTAACACTGCCCATAGACTAACACTGCCCATAGACTAACACTGCCCATAGACTCACACTGCCCATAGACTAACACTGCCCATAGACTAACACTGCCCATAGACTAACACTGCCCATAGACTAACACTGCCCATAGACTCACACTGCCCACAGACTAACACTGCCCATAGACTAACACTGCCCATAGACTAACACTGCCCACAGACTAACACTGCCCATAGACTAACACTGCCCATAGACTCACACTGCCCATAGACTAACACTGCCCATAGACTAACACTGCCCATAGACTAACACTGCCCATAGACTCAACACTGCCCATAGACTAACACTGCCCATAGACTAACACCGCCCATAGACTCACACTGCCCATAGACTCACACTGCCCATAGACTCAACACTGCCCATAGACTCAACACTGCCCATAGACTCAACACTGCCCATAGACTAACACTGCCCATAGACTAACACTGCCCATAGACTCAACACTGCCCATAGACTAACACTGCCCATAGACTAACACTGCCCATAGACTCAACACTGCCCATAGACTAACACTGCCCATAGACTCAACACTGCCCATAGACTAACACTGCCCATAGACTAACACTGCCCATAGACTCAACACTGCCCATAGACTAACACTGCCCATAGACTCAACACTGCCCATAGACTAACACTGCCCATATACCAACACTGCCCATAGACTCAACACTGCCCATAGACTAACACTGCCCATAGACTCAACACTGCCTATAGACTAACACTGCCCATAGACTCAACACTGCCCATAGATTCAACACTGCCCATAGACTCAACACTGCCCATAGACTAACACTGCCCATAGACTCAACACTGCCCATAGACTCAACACTGCCCATAGACTCAACACTGCCCATAGAATCAACACTGCCGATAGACTCAGCACTACCCATAGACTCAACACTGCCCATAGACTAACACTGCCCATAGACTAACACTGCCCATAGACTAACACTGCCCATAGACTCAACACTGCCCATAGACCAACACTGCCCATAGACCAACACTGCCCATAGACTCAACACTGCCCATAGACGAACACTGCCCATAGACTCAACACTGCCCATAGACCAACACTGCCCATAGACCAACACTGCCCATAGACTCAACACTGCCCATAGACTCAACACTGCCCATAGACCAACACTGCCCATAGACCAACACTGCCCATAGACCAACACTGCCCATAAACCAACACTGCCCATAGACTAACACTGCCCATAGACTAATACTACCCATAGACTAACACTACCCATAGACTAACACTACCCATAGACTCAACACTGCCCATAGACTCAACATTACCCATAGACTCAATACTACCCATAGACTCAACACTGCCCATAGACTCAACACTACCCATAGACTCAATACTACCCATAGACTCAACACTGCCCATAGACTAACACTGCCCATAGATTAACACTGCCCATAGACTAACACTGACCATAGACTAACACTGCCCATAGACTAACACTGCCCATAGACTAACACTGCCCATAGACTAACACTGCCCATAGACTAACACTGCCCATAGACTAACACTACCCATAGACTAACACTATCCATAGACTCAATACTACCCATAGACTCAACACTGCCCATAGACTCAACACTGCCCATAGACTAACACTGCCCATAGACTAACATTGCCCATAGACTAACACTAACCATAGACTCAATACTACCCATAGACTCAACACTACCCATAGACTCAACACTTCCATAGACTAACACTACCCATAGACTCAACACTACCCATAGACTCAACACTGCCCATAGACTCAACACTGCCCATAGACTCAACACTGCCCATAACTCAACACTGCCCATAGACTCAACACTACCCATAGACTCAATACTGCCATAGACTCAACACTGCCCATAAACTCAACACTGCCATAGACTAACACTGCCCATAGACTCAACACTTCCCATATACTCAATACTACCCATAGACTCAACACTGCCCATAGACTCAACACTGCCCAAAGACTCAACACTACCCATAGACTCAACACTACCATAGACTCAATACTACCCATAGACTCAACACTGCCCATAGACTAACACTGCCCATAGACTCAACACTACCCATAGACTAACACTACCCATAGACTCAACACTGCCCAATAGACTCAACACTGCCCATAGACTCAACACTACCCATAGACTAACACTAACATAGACTCAACACTGCCCATAGATCCAACACTGCCCATAGACTCAACACTACCCATACACTCAACACTGCCCATAGATTAACACTGCCCATAGACTCAACACTGCCCATAGACTAACACTGCCCATAGATTAACACTGCCCATAGACTAACACTGACCATAGACTCAACACTGCCCATAGACCAACACTGCCCATAGATTAACACTGCCCATAGACTAACACTGCCCATAGACTAACACTGCCCATAGACTAACACTGCCCATAGACTAAAACTGCCCATAAACTAACACTGCCCATAGACTAACACTACCCATAGACTAACACTACCCATAGACTCAATACTACCCATAGACTCAACACTGCCCATAGACTCAACACTGCCCATAGACTAACACTGCCCATAAACTGAACACTACCCATAGACTCAACACTTCCATAGACTAACACTACCCATAGACTCAACACTACCCATAGACTCAACACTGCCCATAGACTCAACACTGCCCATAGACTCAACACTACCCATAGACTCAATACTACCCATAGACTCAACACTGCCATAGACTCAACACTGCCCATAAACTCAACACTGCCATAGACTAACACTGCCCATAGACTCAACACTTCCCATATACTCAATACTACCCATAGACTCAACACTGCCCATAGACTCAACACTGCCCATAGACTAACACTGCCCATAGACTCAACACTACCCATAGACTCAATACTACCCATAGACTCAACACTGCCCATAGACTAACACTGCCCATAGATTAACACTGCCCATAGACTAACACTGACCATAGACTAACACTGCCCATAGACTAACACTGCCCATAGACTAACACTGCCCATAGACTAACACTGCCCATAGACTAACACTGCCCATAGACTAACACTACCCATAGACTAACACTATCCATAGACTCAATACTACCCATAGACTCAACACTGCCCATAGACTCAACACTGCCCATAGACTAACACTGCCCATAGACTAACATTGCCCATAGACTAACACTACCCATAGACTCAATACTACCCATAGACTCAACACTACCCATAGACTCAACACTTCCATAGACTAACACTACCCATAGACTCAACACTACCCATAGACTCAACACTGCCCATAGACTCAACACTGCCCATAGACTCAACACTGCCCATAGACTCAACACTGCCCATAGACTCAACACTGCCCATATACTCAACACTGCCCATAGACTCAACACTACCCATAGACTCAATACTGCCATAGACTCAACACTGCCCATAAACTCAACACTGCCATAGACTAACACTGCCCATAGACTCAACACTTCCCATATACTCAATACTACCCATAGACTCAACACTGCCCATAGACTCAACACTGCCCAAAGACTCAACACTACCCATAGACTCAACACTACCCATAGACTCAATACTACCCATAGACTCAACACTGCCCATAGACTAACACTGCCCATAGACTCAACACTACCCATAGACTAACACTACCCATAGACTCAACACTGCCCATAGACTCAACACTGCCCATAGACTCAACACTACCCATAGACTAACACTAACATAGACTCAACACTGCCCATAGACTCAACACTGCCCATAGACTCAACACTACCCATACACTCAACACTGCCCATAGATTAACACTGCCCATAGACTCAACACTGCCCATAGACTAACACTGCCCATAGATTAACACTGCCCATAGACTAACACTGACCATAGACTCAACACTGCCCATAGACCAACACTGCCCATAGATTAACACTGCCCATAGACTAACACTGCCCATAGACTAACACTGCCCATAGACTAACACTGCCCATAGACTAAAACTGCCCATAAACTAACACTGCCCATAGACTAACACTACCCATAGACTAACACTACCCATAGACTCAATACTACCCATAGACTCAACACTGCCCATAGACTCAACACTACCCATAGACTAACACTAACATAGACTCAACACTGCCCATAGACTCAACACTGCCCATAGACTCAACCATGCCCATAGACTCAACACTACCCATAGACTCAACACTACCCATAGACTCAATACTACCCATGGACTCAACACCACCCATGGACTCAACACTGCCCATAGACTCAATACTACCCATTGACTCAACACTACCCATAGACTCAACACTGCCCATAGACTCAGTACTACCCATAGACTCAATACTACCCATGGACTCAACACTGCCTATAGACTAACACTGCCTATAGACTCAACACTACCCATAGACTCAACACTGCCCATAGACTCAATACTACCCATAGACTCAATACTACCCATAGACTAACACTGCCCATAGACTCAACACTGTCCAGAGTCGAACGCCCGCTGGCAGGAGGTCACGGGGCAGACCCAGCAGGTGCCACGGGTCGACTGACTGAGATGACTGAGACGACCGAGATGACTGACTGAGACGACTGGCTGATGTACCCCTACTGTGACAACTGTACATGCAAACATACGTAGCACACACGTGTTATATACATGTCAGGGTTTCTGGAACCGCAGTCCTCACGACCAACCGTACCACCACCAATCACCCTCCGTCTTTGGTGAATCGCCAATTGACTCCCCGCCCCCCCCCCCCCCCACGTTTAAATACAAAGCGAATCGTGTACGAGGTGCGTATTTGAGGCTTGAGTCGACCGACTCTACATAGATACAATAAACAAACAAAGGTCCATGTTCTTGGTTCTTTCGGTAAAGTCACGTAGAAGGGAAATAATAAAATAATAATAAAAAACTATTTATTTTTCGATTTAAAGCTTCTTTCGTGACTGCAGGGATTCATATTCTTGGTTCTTTCGCTAAAGTCACGTAGAAGGGAAGTAATAAAATAATAAAAATAAAACATTTTTATGTTTCGATTTAAAGCTTTCGTGACTGCAGGGATTCATATTCTTGGTTCTTTCGGTAAAGTCACGTAGAAGGGAAATAATAAAAGAATAAAAATAAAACATTTTTATGTTTCGATTTAAAGCTTTCGTGACTGCAGGGATTCATCTTCTTGGTT